>NW_009944874.1:16747-38596 GCF_000696875.1 Nestor notabilis
TTATTGGTAGCAGCAGTGGTTTGTATTATACCTTAGTTACTGGAGTGCTGTTATCTCAACCTGTGGGAGTTACATTCCTTCGATTCTCCTCCTCATCCCTCCGGGAGTGGGGGGAGGAAGAAAGCCAGCGGAGTGAGCGAGCAGCTGAGTGGTTCCGAGTTACCGGCTGGGCTTAAACCATGACACTTTCAAGCTTGTTTAAGAATTTGAAGAGGCACTTGATTTCATGAGAGAAAGCATGTTTCTTACATGTTTCTACAGGAAATGGTGAAGGAAATCTAGCAAAATGGATAAAATATTTTCTGATCTCAGCGGTCTTGAGCAAGATGTCCTTTGAAGTACCAAGAGCAATATTGCTGATGAGCATACCACCTAGATAACGTGGCCGGCTGAGAGAAAAGGTATTCCTGTATGGGTAGTATTGTGCTGCTGGTTCAGTTACGGTGGGGACTATGAGCTTCTTGCATTCCCAAAGTCTCAAGTAAGGCTTGGATCAAACTGCTGCATAATGGCTGTTTCTTTATGACTATTAACTTCTTCCCTTGAATGAGGTATGAGTACAACTACATTGCTGGTGTTTAGATTGGAAATGAACTGGAGCTGATAAATGCAGCCTTCCCAGCAATTTGTAGCTAGCTTTTACCCCCTGGTCTAGAGGAGGAGTCTATGTGGTTGCTCAACCACAGTGACTGTAACTAATGAGGAAGCCAAAGCCCCTTATCTCAGCTGATAAATCCTCATCTCCTTATATCTGTCTTCAGCACTGTCACTTGAGTGCTTGGCTCTGTTACAGGATTTCTTTCAGAAGCAGAAGGTAAGCATAGACTTGCATGAAATGTAGTTACTGTGCTCAGCAAGTCAACCTTTACAGGAATGTCTTCAACTTAAAATAACCGTTCCCAGTCCCCCAGGATAATGCTACTGTATTATCTCTATTTCCTATGTTGGGACCACACAAACAGATGTATTTGTGAAAACATGCATTTTTTGCTTAAGAACTATTGTGGTTTAATCCCAGACACCAAGTCCCACACAGCTGCTGACTCACTCCCCTTCAGTGAGATGAGGAGAGAATTGGAAGGGTAGAAATTGAGAATTCCTGGGTTGAGGTAAAGACAATTTAATAGGTAAAGCAAAAAATGCACACACAAGCAAAGCAAAATAAGGAATTCATTCACCAGTTGCCATCATCCAACAGTTGTTCAGCCATATCCAGGAAAGCAAGGCACTATAATGAGTAATAGTTATTTGGGAAGACAAAATGCATAATGCCAAATGTCCCCCCCTTTTTTTCCTCCTCTATTTCTCCCACCCCTCTCTCTTCCCACCTCCTCCCCCAGATTCATATGCTGAGTGTGACATCCTATGGTATACAATATCCCTTGGGTCAGTCAGGATCAGCTGTTCCATCTGTGTGTCCCCTCCGTGCCAAACTCCTTGTGCACCCCCAGGTTACTCGCCAGTGGTGAGGTGCAAGGAGCAGAAAAGGCCTTGATTCTAAGCACTGCTCATCAACAACTAAAACATCAGTGTGTCAGCACTGCAGCACAAATCCAAAATATCACCCCATACCAGCTACTGTGAAGAAAATTAACTCTATTCCAGTTGAAATCAGCACAAGAACACATGATTTCTCAGAACTGTGAAGTGCAGTCAATTCCATGGCTCCAGATTAAAATAAAAAACAGAACAAAGTCCAGGGAAGACCTGCCCTGGTATGTCCCTGGAAACATCTTCCCATTATGTTGGATGATCAAAGCTAACAGTGTTAAGTGCTATTTTTTAAACTGTGTATATACTTTTTAATAACTTCATTTAGGCCATATTTCTTGAGTTTACTTATGAGAGCCATTCTAGCTATCAAAAGGCTTACGGGAGTTATGTCTGCAACTTTCCATGTACTCATCAGTGTCAGGAATACCTCTTTTTGGTGGCTGGGTTAATTTGTTCTAAAGACATTCATATAGATTATATTCACATTTTTGTCTCATCATTTTAAGTACTGTTCTAATACACTTCTGAGTATAAAAGCAAGGTTGACTGATCTTTAAATCTTTGGACCTTCCTTCTGTCTTCTCTTCTAAGAGTTGATGTTCTCTTTGCCCTTCTCTGGTCCCACAGGATTTCCCTGTCCTCTGAGTTCTCAAAGATAATTGCTAATGGTTCTTAGATGGTTCAAGTTAATTCCTTGAGTACTTGAAAGTGCATTTCATTTGTCCCCAGAACTTGACTGTGTCTAACTTAAACATTATTCAACCTGTCCTTTTCATATTCCTGTCCTACACTTTTATCTCCCAGTTAAAATTAATTGTTCAAGTATCTGTCTGTAATTAATCTTAGTGAAAACTGAAGAAAGGCAGAATTTGGACACTTGAGCTTTCTGCATTTGCCATTGTTTGTTTGAGTAAAATAAGGGAACAGGATGGTTCTTTATCTTTGATTAAAGATGATTAATTTCTAGAACTTTTTTCTTGTTTTCATTAATAGCTGGTTATAACTTGCTTTGTGACTCTGCCTTTTAAATTCTATGCCTACGTACTTGTCCTTAATTCTACCTCTACTTTTAGCACAATTTCACTTTAAATACAGTTTGCTTTTATCTGGATTGTTAAAGAGGTCCCGAGTCTCTTTATTTCATTTGTTTTCCCTGCATTGGGATTACTTTATATTGTGCCCTTAACAGGCTGTGCTTTAACACCAGCTGTCCTGTACTTCATAGTGTTTTGTTTTTAACCCCAGGGACTATTCCTCTGAACTTGCTGATACTTCCTTTTAATGTACATTTTCCTTTTTCTTTGGAGTTACGAACATAATTGTTCTGTGAATGTTTATCTTTTGTCTTCAGATTTACAGCCAGCAATTCTTATTCTCATTCCTGCATTTTCTTGCTTCTGAGGATATTTAAAGCAAAAAGATCTAGGGGTGGCAGTTGAAATTGTGGAAGCTGAGAGTACTAATGGTGACCTTTAAGGCCTGTTTTGGTGGGCAAGTCCATCTACAGTTTGGTCATACCTATCCAGTGATATAAGCAACGAAGCATCATTTTAGATGTTTAAACTGGCTGCATAAGAAATACAGTTGACATGGATCAGCACATACAAAGCATGAAAAGCTGTCCTATGAGTTCAGCAAGCATGACATCCTGTTCAGTATGGTGCTATTCTATATAATTGTTCCATGAAGTGAGCAGATGTCTTGGGTTTGCTTGTTTGCAAGAAGTTATATGCAGGTAATACCCAGCAGATGTGGGGAAGACTGTGAATGGATCAAAAAGCAGGGTTGAACAGGGAGGTGAACTTGTGTCAGTCTTGGCCCTGGTCTGAGCAAGATTTCTTAACTCATTAAAGTGTGAAACAGGAATACAATGAAATAAAGTCTCTGCTGATGCACATCACCTCCCCTTTTCCTGGATGCTTCTGCTGATGTGAAGACTTCTTGTCCTTCCCCTGCCTTTCGTATGTCTGTACCCACCAGCTCCTCTGTCCTACAGCTCTTCCTCCTCCTTTCCTTCCCCACCTTGGAGCCCACAGCTAGCCAAGCAAGAGCTATTTCAATAACTGCAGCTTGCCACTAAATCGTAACTTTGAGATTTTTATTGGAAAAGTAAATTGAGATATGCCTAATGATCCCAGGATAAGGATCTCCCAGCACAGCATAATCTAACAAATTTAAAGTGGCAATCCAGTGGGCGCAGCAAATGAAGCAGTGCTGCAAATCCATGGTTGAAACAACAGCTCAAATTTAAAACATTTCTGGTTCCCTGTACGTGCATTTCGCCGAGCTATCAGTATCAGCTTTTTTGTAAGCTTAGCTAGCTCTTATCTTTCTCTTTAAAATTCCTCCCAGAAGCTCCTTGCTGCAGCCCTATTTGCCAATTAACCTCCTGTTCCTGTTGTGTGCAGTGACATTTTAGGAAAATTCAGTACTTTTTTTGTTCCATGTCTGGGAATGAGCTACTCTGCTTTTGTCATGCCTAAGCAGGGTCTTTGGCATGCCAGGACTTCAGTTCTCCTGCCTCCCACCCACAACTGCACTGCAGGCAGTCCAGCAGAGGCAGAGCAGCCATTTCATCATGAGCCATCCAGTTCTTTCTGTTACCCCACCAAAACAGGATTGCTGTGCCCCTGGAGATCCGGGACAGATGTGTAGATGCATCTGCTTCCGTATTAGCCTATTGATGAAGGTGTCTCTACTCCAAAACCATAATGCTGCCTCATTCCTTTTTCTCCCTTCAGGAAAGCAAAATCAAAAAAAAAACATTTATTTCCCCATTTGCACTGAGCTGCAGAAGATGTAGGGAGGAGTAGAGACTCCTTTGAGGTAGTGCCATGGGCTACATGGCTGTTGTTTGTCTTAGGAGAAACCACAGAGCTGGAAGTGGGAACTGAGTCATGCCTTTCCTTTTGGTCTCATGGAAGAGAAATGTTTCTCTTTCAAGAGACCAAAGGTGATAAAGAGAGTCTCATCACCATCTTTGGGGTTTCATGGAAGAGAAAATGCTGCAGAGGGAAGTGATTCCTCCACATTTTTGTGCACAAAAGCTTTTCTCCTTGTGCAAGGCCACCTTCACATGGGTGGACTGAGAGCGAATGTGGTCCAAATAACTCAGTCAATTCTACTGGCATACAGGGAGGAAATCACTGTGCAAGAGTTGGATTTGTTCTTACAGATGAAATAAATGCAGCTATGTCTACCTATAGCTTCATAGGCTGAACAACGTGAAAGAGTTTGACCAGATGGATGGGGAGAGGGAGTCACTTATAAACCACAAATAAAAATGTTTTAATCTCTATAGACTTGGCACAGAAATAAGAAAATAAGCAATTCTTTTTTTCATCCCCTAGAAGCTGTAAAAGATTGTCCATTCCCAAAGTACATTAAATTATAGAGATAACCATATATTCTGTATTTTGCTATATGTTGCTTTCTTTTCTCTTTCAAAATCTTCAATCCAGTGCCCATTAGATCAGCTTCCCAACTGGGTTAATGATAGGTAAATTTATAGTTGTAATCAGCTGATGTTAAAATTACTCTTTTTTTCCTGCACCTGCATGACATACAGCCACATCTTTCAGTAGGCTGCTACTAGTAGGCTTGTATCTATAATTTGCATATTGGAAGACGATATAGGAAGATGTTTAATGCTCCCTGTTAGTTTTTTAATTAAGAAATTAACGACAAACCAAAAAAGATCTTGATACTGCATCTGTGCTAAGTACAGATATGGATAGAAATTATTTTTTAATTTTTTTACCTGTCATCCTTGTCTCTTTCCAACTGTTATCAACCAGGAAGTCCTGGAAACACTAATGCACCTGAATGATTTTACTTAGGTGAATGGATTATATTGATTGGGATTGGTGTTAGATTAATTTTGAGGCTGTGGGGCACTCAGGAGCTCTTAGGAAATTAGGAATTTTTGCTTACACTGGGTTTGCTCTTTGGCAAGACCTTTCTGAAACTCAGTGTTAACTTTTGTGGCTCGTTGCATTTTTTTTTCTTTATTTTTATTAGGGGTTTTATCATATGTTTGCATAGCAAAAATAACTTTTTAAAATCTAAATTCATTATTTTTTCTGCAGTCTTTGTAGTTGTGTGTAAGAGAAAATCTTATGAAATTGTACTCGGGTTGGGCCATATCAAAATAAATAAATCAAAATAAATCTATTAAATAAAATCTTAATTTTCTGATATCTGGTTATTGGCTTATGATAGAAATCAAACTGCATGTATTCACTATATTTGAGAAACAACTATTGGATTTAGTGTCTGCAAATGGAACTATGACATGGATTTTTTGAGAGCTACATGCATATGCGGTGACTGAGTTTTCTAAGGAGGCTTTCTAAAATAGGTGGCAATTGTCATTGTGGATGAGAAAGTGACAAATAGAACCACTTAAGCCAAAAAGTTGGTATTTTTAGCATATTTAAATTATTCAAATCTAGTTACTTCTAACATTAACCTGCTGCCATGGCAATACAGCTATATATTAATAGTCTTAAGCATGTGGCTGACTAATCATCTGTGAAGTCTGCCCACAGGGTGTGGGGTTTTTGTTCAGCCAGCTCCTTACATACTGCAAGAAACAAGTGGTGTGGAGACATCCTGTCCAATTCGGCCAAGCAGTCACAGAAGTGTTTCCCAAAATTTGTACAGAATGATTTCAGAACATAAATGTCTTAACTTCTCTGTGTATTTAAAAAGATAAAAATTCCTCCACTATGTACTTAAAGCAGTTATTAACGCTTCTCACCTAAATGCGAACTACTTTTACTTGCTCATGAATTTGGTAGCATATGAAGAGACATTAGACTATTAGAAGAGGTGGAACTCTGTACAACTTTTCAGGCCTAGCTTCCTAGCAGAAGGGGATATGTTACCTTTTCCTCTGCTGGGATACTTCTTGTAGAGCAGCAGATTTTGCTTTAGCACAGTCAGTCTCTTCCTCTCAGATGGGCTCCTGCTCTTGCAAGGGCTGAGGAATTTGGCTCAGTCTGTAAACCTGAGCTTTGCTGTTGTACTCAGCCTCTGCTGCTCCTTACTAAACAGGGACACAAGTAAAAGGTAGGTGACAGAAAATCAGACCTCTTCCTGACAAAGTATATTTCCAATAGGCTTTATCTTTGAGTGTAATATTTTTGATTAGTATATAGAAATACTGTCTTTATGATTAGATGTTGCATGTTTAACACCATGTAAACTGCAAAATTGCACGGCCTGCAGTCCATGTTTGTATGACTGCTGATAAAGAACTATTCAAAAATGAAAATACTTAGAACTGAAGTTGAACTGCCCTATGCAGAACTGTAGAGAAGGAATTAGATGCAAAAAAGATGTTTTCCTGAGGGAACCTTTCCCAGATTTCATATTACCCCCATCCTGGATCAGGGTTTCACTTGGTACTGTGTTTTAAATTGAGTGATGACTTCTGTATAACAGGAAACCTATACATTTGTGTGCCTTATTTCTGGGTTGTGGGACCACCACTTAAACAGTTCTTAGTACCTGGAAATGCAGTACCCTGTACTCCATCCAATAACCTTGGAGGAATTTCCAATGGGTCTTGATTTTTATCAGTCAGGGATTAAAAAAATTCTCATGCACCAGCCATATTTTTTTTATGGTCATACAACTTTTAAACAATCACTGAGGCTGTCATCTGCATGGAAGAAATTAATCCCACCCCTGACCTTGCTTTGTTTTGGAGCAGAGAGTCTGCTGCAGCCCTGGCACTCTACAGCTAATTTACTTTCACAAGTTTCTGAAATATTAATTTTTGCAAGTACAGTTATATTTAATGTATCTGTCCATTACACAAGTATCTGCCTTCTTGGCTATTTCTATTTCCATTATAATAATACCTGTAAGAATAATTGCCAGTGAAACCCCAATCAGTGTTAATATCCCATCACCAACTAAATAGCTCTGAAGTCCCATGCTTCGTAACAAGCATACAGTGCATTCAGGAAAATCATAGTCAAGACGCCCATTGATGAAAACCTGAGAAAATAGCTAAAACTAACAATATTTTTCAAAAAGGAAAAAACCCCTCAAACCCCCTGAAAACCCCCTGAATTGAACAGTAAGTCAGCTGAAGTCAAAATATTAAAAACAAACCTATAAAAGTCTTGAATGTGATGATTTAGGTCATTAGTTGAAAATTATTTATGCTGTACACCAGCCTTTCTTTCCTCTTGTCAAAAATAACAGATCTAAAGGAGTGAACTGTACTCCTTAAACAATCTTCCAACAATTTACCTAGTCCTATGAAAGCTTCTTATTCACAGTACTCAAAAGCATTTGTCAAGTAGGTGGAACCAGGAACTCTTCTTCCCAAAATATGTGAATAATAATTAGTGCAAAACAAAAGTGTCAGTTTAAAAAGTTTTTGGAACCTTTCCAGTAGTGATCAATATTTATGTACTCCTTACCAAAACTAAGGCACTAAACAATCTCATTAGTTCAGATTGTCCAGGGAAGGTAAAAGGACAAAGTGAATCTGTATGAAGGAAAAACATTTAGGGCTGGTTTCCTAATGACACCCCTGCCCTTGCTGCCAGGGAGCTTTCAAACAGGCTGCTTGACTTCTTACCTGGTCTGGTCCTACAGCCTGAGACTACAGTCCTATTTACTTTAATAGGACTTTCATACCAGCATGGATAAAAGTTTATGAATTAAGGCTTTAGCTGATATTTGTGGCTCCTCTGTGAATTGATTTCCTGCAGACCACAGCCAGATCTGGATATGCTGGGAAATGTCAAGACAGCTTGATATTAAGACATTTCTCCTCTCTTGTTTGTTCCAGTGAATAGCTGCATGATTTTCTGACAACTTCAGACTCCTAACTGCATATTCGTATGTTCAAACAGTGAGCTCTACATGTCAAATGAAAATCTTAAGACAGTTATAAGGATGTTCCCCTCTGCCCAGCTAAAGGATGAGGTGACCTAGGTGTTCACAACACCTAGGTTAAGCAAACATGAAAGCCTTTAGGAATGGAAGTACAGGTTCTGCCACTTGATGTTAAGGTCCCCTTTGAGTATATGATAGCAGTAGACTGTACGTCAGAAGATAGTCATGATGCTGAGTCACAGCCATAAATAAAGGCCACTAGTCTGCCTTCACAGCCAGTACTTCCAATATCACCTCTAGGGACAGGCTTGTGGCATGCATTTCAAAACTTCTGCAAAACAGTTCCTTTTTTTCTAGCATTTATTTTAGTTTTCAGATGAATACATTGATGTTTCTCTTCCACCTGCCTCTGAGCTTTCTATAACATGTAAGTTTATTGATGATAATATTAACTGGAATAAAACCTTTTTAAATGCATAGATATGTGCATGAGTTTCTCTGTGGGATTTCTCTTCTGCATTTGGTATAGGAGCCCTAACTCTGAATGTCATCCCAGTATGGCAAGGGAACAGACATTTCATGCTTTCTGCCTAAAGAAAAGGCAAGTGAGTCAAATTCTTGACTGTATGAAAAATAATTTAAGAAAATCTTTGAGGCTTTTTACTTGGACAGTATCAGTAATGTATCATCTATGTCAGTGAGAGCAGTAGCCTTTGATAAAAAACTGCAAAGCCTTTGGACATAAACAGCCCAAAGACATTGGCTGGCCTTTTTGGCAAATGCAGACCCATGTCTTACGTTCCTCACTGAGCATTTGCTCTGCTGTTCTGAAAGTCTGAAGACCAATAAAATGGCCTTTGTTTTTTTTCTTCTATCCTGTTTCTGTAGGTTTTTTCTGTAATCTTCATCTTATGGCACTGATGTTGAATGCAGATGAGTCATTGCTTTGTTCCTCTTGATTTATATTTTTTCTTTTTTAGATAATTAGCTGAAGTACCAAATAAACATTCTAGAATTTTGTGGATGTTTTGTGTGACGGGTCTATCCCTGCTTCAGTTCCTGACCACAAAGAAACATAAAGAAGATGTTATGCAGTTGATTCTGAACTGGTATCTCAGCTTCTTTTGACTGGAAAAAAAAATCCACAACTAAAGAATTAAGATTCATATTGCTCAAGCGTCTGAATCTTGGTGCAGTACAAGTGTTTGGTGTAATTATTACTTGTATGGTAGCAAGTATATGAGGAGCAGCAAATTCTGCTGAGGGATGTTTGACTCCCTTTACAAAACACAGGTGAAAAAATGTTGTTAATTAATGCCTATGAAGTATTTACTTATATCTGTCTCCAAAGACTGCATTTTCATTTTGCTTTGCAGTGCTGGCTCTGACTCTAGAAAGGAAGGGAAAATGTGCTCTTTATGGCTGAAAGTGCTTTTCTAAAGTGGATATTTAGTGCTGTTCTTGACAGGAACTTATTCATCCAGATAAAGTCAATAGGACAACCGTAACAGACCCAGCAGGATTCTTACACTTTACTAATGGCAATGAGACTTAGTTTGGGAAAGCAAAAGCACAGAGTAGCCTCCAATATTAGAGGTTACTTTTTATTTCTGAATTTTGCCTTTTGTCTCTTCTACATCCCACTGCACCGAGATGGATGTGATAAAAGGCAAAAACAAGGGGTGTGGAAGAGTAATGAGAGTAGAAAAAGTGGAAAAGTGTCAAAATTACTATTGCTGACAAGCACAATGGATAGTTAAAGAGGCCCTTTCACTAGGGAGTTGAGTATGTAGAATGTATTCCTTTTTCCCTAAAAAAATTTACAAAATAAAACTTGAGGTATTATTCAAGTGCTGTTTCTCAACTCCTATTGAAGAAAGCACTCTACTTTTGTTGATTTTCTTTCCTTGTTGTGTCCTCTGTTGCAGGTAACAGCTTGGCTTACCTTTTTGCCTTCTGGGTATGGACATACAGGAAGGACATGGCAAAAGCCAAATTTCCCACTCTTCTTTTTTTCCCATGCACATGTGGTCATGGAACTGTACTCTGCATGCACTCCTCACAGCTTTGAGAACATAACCCTAAATGTAAGCCACTTCTGTGGTCTGCTTGTTGGCTGCATAATTTAAGTATTTCAAGACTGGAGGGAAGCAAAGGTTCAGAAATCAATCCTGCAGTCAAATGGCTCAGGGGACTTTATTTCTCTGAAAAAGGAAAGCAGCTATTCATGTAGTAGTGCTGGCATGGAGGGGAATGCTCAGCAGAGGAGAGTGAAGGGGCCTGGAGCTTTGTTACTTACAAGAAAAAAACTAGTCAAGCACTCGCAAATATGGCCCATCTTTGCTCTCTTCTATATGTTCTTTCAGCTCCTGCAAAAAGAGCCTAGAGCTGAGGTTTGTCTGTTTTTGTAGTGGGTAAGAGCTCCTTTTCACTCTTGCAGCCCATTGGGATCAGCTTTTCTCTTGCTGCATTAAACATAATAGGCCTTCGCAAGGGCGGTCATACTTTAAATACCACAAATTCTGGTTGCAGTGACTTTTACATCTTTTGAGTGAGTTTGGATCCCAAGGGAGGAGGGGGACAGTAACTTGGCACTCATAATATGGTGCCAAAGTTTTTCTGTGGAGCCAAGGAAAAATGGGGAGAGGGAAAGGGAGGGGCAGATGAAGGAAGGAGTCAGCGGAGCCAAGCATGAGGATAACAGGGAAGTGGTTTCCTTAGCAACAACAGCACTTTGGATGGTTTCAGACAAGAGTACAACTGCGTACAAAGTATCTGATTAAAATTTATTGCAGGGGATAGAAGCAGTGCAAGCCATAGCAGATCCAACCTGTGTGCAGAAGAGCAGGTACTGGAGACATAGTGATTTGAATGATTTCTGTATTGTCTGGGCCATCTTCTGCACACACAGAGAAGAGGTTTGTGAAGTGGTAGGTGGGTGAAGGTGGCATGACCAAATTCTGAAGGCACAAAAAATCAAAATGAAATGCATGCCCTGCATTCACAGTGTAGGAAATAAAAAAAAAAAAAAAAAAAAAGTCTTGAAGAATTTCCTGCTACAGAAAATTACAAAAGCTGCATTTAAGAAGGAGAGACATGTTTGTTTTCCTCTATTGAGGTGGACCAATTTTTGGCAATAGTAGTTGCTAACTGTCCTACTGTGCTTCTATTTGTGAATTGAATTTTTTTCATTTACCACGGTGATAAGTAAACATCCCAACCACACACTCCTAAGCCAAAAATAATTGCTTCTCTTTACAGTAATACTAGGTCCAGTGGCAAAAGAACTGCAATTAATATTTAGACCTCTGTTTTTCCCCTAGGGTTGCTGTTTGAAAATTTACAGGGTAGTTGTTTTCTATTTATAAGTCTTTTAATTAACCTAAGATGTTGACTAGGTTATTTTTAATATTTTATATATTTTATATTTGACAGCTCCTGTGTTTTAGTTGGAAAAGATGCTCATTTCTCAATGTGAATATTTAAGCCATTATTTAGATGGCTGAAAGTCTATTTTAGATCTTGAAAGTAAATGTCAATTTGATAGTCATGTACTTTGCTCTGCACTTAAGTTTCCTCATCTGTAAAATGATTGCGCTGCATTTCTATCTCATAGGGATGCTGCAAGATTTATTTCTACAGGAAAATATAAAGTATTTTGAGTTTCTTGAATGACTGTGTAAGTATAAAATGGTATTACAAGGAGAACTCAAAAACTGGATTTTTGTCTGAACTCTTAAGTTTTCGATACTGGACTCAGACTTATGATAGTGCCCTTTCATGCAGTATTCCCATTAGATTTGTCTTCTGTGAGCATGCTGTGGTGCATAGAAAATGTCTGCAGTGAAATGTAACTTAGTCAAACATATCTTGGTTCATTTTTGTTTTTAGATCTCTCAGGTGTTGCAGCTCAGAGCAGATATGATGGGTAGATAGCTCAGCTGACCTGTGAAGCGTACACTACAAAACAAAGATTTTACGAGTTCTCATTGGACCAAACATCCTGGGAATTGTAAAATCATAGGAAAACTCATTTGGTCTTTCTAAACAGCTAACATTTAGCATGAAAGGAAGGAGGTCTTGTAAAGACACCATTGTCCTAATTCAAAACCATATGATTAGGAAGTTCTCATGAGTTACCGAAAGTCAGTAGGTGTATGAGCCCTGAGCAACCACCATCCTAATGAGCACATATTAGAATTTCCAACCAAAGGCAGTAACGGGAAGGATGCACAGCCTGAAACAGTTGGACAGAGCCATCCGGGTAGCCCCTCATGCTGTCCCACTTCAGACATTGCCATAGAAGAATGATCACTTTCCTTTGTGGTAGTGAAGTAGAGAAACAGTCTCACATAGTGAGGATCCAGTTTAATGAACCAAAACCAATGTTGCATTTTACCAGCTGATGTCAAGGTCAGCTCCTGAATCCAGAAGTACCGGTAAGAAATACATCAGGCAGAAATGTATGCCAATAACAAAATCGCCAGGTTCTGAGCTAATCAGTGAATACAGGCCATGTCTGAATGTTTTCAAGGTATATTTCTTTGACCAGGCTGGTTTTGTTTAAAAATAGATAAAAAAAATTGTTAGTTACTGTTTCCATCTAATACCAAGAGTTTTCCAAACAGCTGTTACTTTGATATTTTCATTGCTTAAAGTGTCCATTACCATACTCAAAAAAGTTAACAGTACTGCAATTTCCTAAATTAATATGGTGATAATAAGATAGAGTTCAAAATAACTAGTATGTCGCCAGCAAACTAATAGAGCTCTGTGCTTCACAATCTTGCTAATAATAATAGTATGGGGATAACTAACAACTAAATGTTCCCTAAATTTGAGGAAACATCCTGCTCCTTACACTTCCCAAAGCAACTGGAATGGGTTGATGCTATCTATGGCACTGTCAACGTCTGTTGACAACCATATCAACCATAATATGAATCTGACATTCTTCACTTGGCTTTGTTGTACTCCTTCTAGACTGACTGGACTAGCCAGTCTACTGTATTTAGATATTGCGACTGGACTGCCCTTTATGAGCACAGGGCTTAGAAAGCTGGTCAGGGAGTGGGGAAGTGTATGGGAGAAGCTTTTGGCAAACACTGAACGTGTGCAGTCTGCTACAAATGCTGACATCTGTTTGTGTCACTTTTCACAATGAAATGCCAACATGAATTCTCTCTTCCCACTTGTGCAGAAGTTGTGTCCCATAATTCCTCTACATCTTCCACTATAACTTCTCTCCCACTCTTAGCTGCTGAGGTCTGAATGAAGACAAGATGACTTTCATAAAGCTTTTAGTGTTACTCCTCATTGTGTTATGGTACCATGTATGATAGATTGATACAGCAGGATTAAGAAATAATTTATTATAATCTTCATCAATTTAAAGTCTCCATTTGATTTAATGAATTGAGAGTTTATCGGAAAAGCTTTTATCCATGGTCATTGATTCGAGCTCCCTTGGCCTGGCTTCTGGCAGTGATGCACTCTAACTGGTTTGAGATCAGGAGAAGTGGTATGGGTCAATTCTTGTCTGCATTTCTAACTAGGGGAAGTAGCAGGCAGGGCTGCTGTCTGACATGTCTACTATTTATCTTCTGAGTACTTTTTTCTAAGTGGTATGGTATAGGAGATAACATGATCTGTTGGGAAGGCATTGGTGTTAAAAGGGCTGTAAGATTCATATTCAATCCGTCTTTACCTTTGAGTTCCTAGATACCCATCTAGATAATCTTGGGCAAATTAATTTTCTGTTAACCTCCTTCCTATCTATACAATGATGAAGAAAAAAGAGCATTTTGAAATAATTTCCTTGTCAAGGGTGAGCTAATTTTTGAGGCCATGTCAGTAGAGCAACCTGCTATGGGGGACACATATCAGGAGATGTTTTGTCTTTATGTTTCATAGATTATTTTAAATGAAAAAGTCCACTATACTGAAAATCCATTTTAAATAAGATGAGCTCTAAAACTCAATGTAAGCTAAACTCTTAAATTAAAATTTCTTATCTTTAACTTTTTTAAAGTTGGCACAAAGTATCTGAGAAAATTAATGTTAAAATGCAAAATTAATGTTTTATATTTAACTGTTAATTATATGTAAATGATTTTATTTTGTGTAGCCACCTAAACAAAACAAAAAGAAAATGGAGAGCAGAAGTTGAAAAAGATTAAGATATACCACAAAATTCACTGTGTATGCATACATGTGCAAAATTTAGCAGTAAAAGCTTACATGCTACATTATTTCTGTTTCATTTTGGATGTAGATCTCAAGATACTGATAAAACTCCCTCATGGATGTAGTTTAAAATACACCTAAGGCTTTCCAATAGATTTTTATTAAATTTGATTCTTGGATGAGGTCTGAGCTATATTACACTGTTAAAAAGTAAACTCTAACTTAATGAATTCAACACCTTAAAAATTGTAGAGGTATTTCTCATAGGCAATGTCCCACAGTTCTAGTCAACTATTAGAACTGATTTTTGATTTTTTAAATGATTTTACTTTATTACTGGATTTTTTTTGGATAATAGCACTCTCCTTTCCGAAGGCATACCATGGAACTCCGTTTTCCTGCCTATGTGGTCCCAGGGCAACAGATGAGAGAAATGTATTTTCCCTTCATCAAAGCAGGAATAAACTTATATCCTCCAGTTTGCACCACAGGTCTGTGTTGCATATTTTGTGCATCTCACTACCACAAATCAGTAGAGAATAGCAGAAGTGCAGAATGTACAACAGGCATCTAAACCATGCTTGAATGTGAATGAGATTTATCCTTGTTTATGGTGCTTTTAGTGACACCAAATTTATCAACGATTTCAGGATGGGCAATGCTGATTCCTCCCTCTCTCCAAGTACAAATAGTATTTGGTATTAGCTTTCTTTGCCACTTCTAATTATTATTATTTTTTAACACAGTAAGCAAATTTGGCTAAGTGTTTTTTTGATGTGTAGGAGGGAGGGTCCGATTTAAACTTGAACAAGGATTCTCATTTTTAATAGGTTGTGTAAAACATTTAATGAATGTTGTTTCATGTCATGGAAAGACTAAATTTCAAGCTAAAACATACGAGCCCTGAGTGCGGAGCAGGGGCAGGTCCTCTCTGATTTTTGGGGATCAGGCTTATTCGGGTGGCTTACACAGGAATTGCTCTATATGAACATTATGTAAGTGAATTGAAGAAAAAGTTATTCAAGCAAGGTGTGATTTGGGAGGAGAGGAGGGGGATGAGGGTGAAAATGGAGAGCTGGAATGAAGCCTGCCAAAATAGCAAAAGACAACGTTTTTCAGCAGAGCAGAAGAAATGCCTTGTTAGCAGAGGATATGCAGAACACCTGGCAGCGCAAGTAGTGATCAGGACTGGCAGACAAAAGAAAAATCCCTGAGCCAGAAAGCAGGAGATGCCTGGGGCGCAGGAGGAGGGTGACCTGGCAGGAAGACAGGGAAAGGCATAGGGTATCTTGGTTTAACTCCTGCACAGTTCAGTGACTGGGATAGACTGGTTATGCTGAAGATCCTATTTGAATTTTTATCTTTTTGTTTATTAATATAATACAATCTTCATAGTTTTTATATATGTGTGCCTGTGTGTTAGATATATGCATATATATCTAATTTCCTAAGGAAAAAGGTATTTTCTCAATTTACAGGTGGAATTTATAACAGTTCTTTAAAAGGTAACTTGAAAAATAAGTGTAAAATCAATGTGTCTTCAGGCCCTCTCCCTTCTGAATAAAATAGAGGACATCCTCCCTGTACAGCTCCTAGTCTTGTGCAACACTGCAAAATTACTGTGCAGTGGGGGAATTCAACTTTCAGGATGTCACTTACTATCTATAGTCCTAAATATTGAGTGGTTTATTTATACTTCCAGCATTAATCCTTATACGAAGGCAACATTGTACTGGACATCAAAATCCTAAGGGATGGGAATAAAAAATTTTTCATGGAACTAGGAAGCATTTGATATGACAAGTACTTCATAAAATTAGAAAAGCCTTATCATTTAAAAGATGAATCACACTGAGTTATAACCGCCCTGCTGTGCTTTGCATTCTGTCTGCTGATATATAGTATTTCAAATGCATATATCATCAACCTCCTTATTTACACTTTACAATCTTGTTTGGTTTGGTTTGTTGTTTTTTTTTGTGTTGTTACAAAAGTTTTGCTGATCGCTCCTCTTTAAATTTAGTTTTGGAAGTGTTCAGTGGTTAATTTAAAGTATGCTTAAGGTAACATTTAAGCTCAGATTGCTGTTCTGGGATTTCTGGGAAGAGGGGAGGAAAACTTTATTTTATATACTGTCTTCTGCTCCAAGAACACCAGAGAAAACAGATCTCTGGTACAATCCACACACATGACAAGAAAAGACACCGGTTTTTCTCAGTAATTTATCACCTTCTGTATGATGGAAAGTCTAGTTTTCCAAAAGAAATATCAGGGAAGGAAAAAACCCAACACTGAAATTCGTATTCCAATACAGGTGAGAAACTTGGTGACTAAAAGACAAGCTTATTTTCTTATTTCTGATGGACTTTGGTCTACTGGTTACAAATTCTAATGGGGACGCTAAGGTATGACCCTGTTGTGTAATGATTTTCTAGTTTGTAGTAGGTTTTTGGGAAAGATGTTATTTAATGAAAAATCTGTTTAGACATTTCGTAACACATCTGAAATGAACACTGTTTTCTAGTGTGTTTTCAACCAAGCAAAATGTGATATGTCATCGTGACTGCAACAGAGAACCATATTTTTAAACAGATGTCATTTTTCTTATGACTACTGTGTTCCATTATGAATCACCTCTGTTGGTGGGGGAAAATTAATCTCTAAATGCACAAACCCTTATACCTAAAATACACCGTGTTCTGGAAACTGTAATAATGGGATACAGTAATCCTCCTGTGCCAGCCTCAAATGCCAGTCACTCTTCAAAGAAGAAATGCTGAGGTCTTGAAGGCTATCACTAAGTATTATAGATATGAATTTTTATATAAAACCCAGCATGTTGTGATACCAATAAAGCCTTTCAGTATAAACAAACATAATTGACAGTGTTGAGTATCAAATGATCTATAAAGTAATCTATTTCATACACGTTGGCTGCAGAGATTTAATAAGCAGCAGGAAGTTGCTATAAAATGCCATAATGTTGTACATAAGAGAGCTGCTAATTAGAATTGTCAATCAGAGATTGATCACTAACTCGTAAAGTGCGTAAGATGCTGCTGCGTCCAAGCAATTGTGTTATCTTAAGGGTACAAGAAACTGCACCATTCAGCTCCTAGCTGTGAGCAGGATTTCACAGAGCAAAGGTCTATTCTATCACCGCAGCAGCCCTTGTGAGAAGACCTAGAGCATTGTGAGCTTTGCAGGCTGCTGATAGAAAAGAATGCTGTGCTGTAATGTAACATATATATCAGCCTTCTTTTTGAATTTAGAAAAATAACTCATAGTGTCATAAAATCACAGAATGGTTGAGTTGGGAGAGACATTAAAGGTCATCTAGTTCCAAGCCCCTGCCATGGGCAGGGACACCTTCCATTAGGTTCCTCAAAGCTCCCTCAGCCTGTCCTTGAACACCTCCAGGGATGGGGCAGCCACAGCTTCTCTGAACAACCTGTTTCCTAGTAGTGAAGAATTTTTTTCCTAATCTCTAATCTAAAAATCTTCCCTCTTCCATCTTATAGCCATTTTTCCTTGTCTTATCCCTATATGCCTTCGTAAAAACTCCCTCTCCAGCTTTCTTGGAGGCCCCTTTATGCACTGGAAGGCTGCTCTAAGGTGTCACCAGAACCTTCTCCAAGCTGAACAATCCAACTCTCTCAGCCTGTCTTCATAGAAGTGATCCAGCCCCCTCATCATCTTGGTGGCCCTCCTCTGGACTCACTTGAGCAGGTCCATGTCCCTCTTGTATTTGGGGCCCCAGAGCTGGATGCAGTACTCCAGGTGTGGTCTCATGAGAGCTGAGTAGACAGGAAGAATCACTTCCCTCGACCTGCTGGCCACATTCCTTTTGATGCAGTCCAGCATACAGTTGGCTTTCTGGGCTGTGAGCACACACTGCTAGCTCATGTTGAGCTTCTTGTCAACCAGTACCCCCAAGTCCTTTTTGTCTCCCAGCCTGTCACTGTGCTTAGGATTGCCTCAACCCAGGTGCAGGACCTTGCGCTTGGTCTTGTTGAACTTCATGAGGTTTGCACAGGTCCACCTCTCCAGCCTGTCAAGGACTCCCTGGTTGCCATCCCTTCCCTCCAGTGTGTCAACTGCACCACACAGCTTGGTTTTGTCAGCAAGCTCGCTGAGGGTGTACTCAATCCTCGTGCCCGCATTGCTGAAAAAGATGTTAAACAGCACTCATCCCAATACTGACCCCTGAGGAATGCCACTTGTCACTGGTCTCCACTTGAATATTGAATGGTTGACCCCAGCTCTGACTTGTGTGTTCCTTATTCACCAAGTGGTCCATCCCAGAAATCCATATCTTTCCAGTTTAGGTCAGGGATGTCATGTGGGACTGTGTCATGCTTTGCACAAGTCCAGGTAAATGATGTCAGTTGCTCTTCCCTTGTGCACCAGTGCTGTGGCCCCACCATACTTGCCAGGCAAATATGTCGTGTTCACTCCCCAGTTTTCTTGTTTTGTATATGAAGACTTTAATGGAGAGGCTCTTCCCACTCCATGTGGATGTTTCTTCCCTAAAGTTTACATATTGTTTTCTCTTAGAATTGCTTCGGCCCTTGTGGTTTTCTTGGCTTTTTTTTTTTTTTTTTTTTTTGTTATTTTGTGCAGCATGTTTGAAAGGAATTGTGCCTTCTGTGGCTGCATACCAATAGGTGAACATTATTGTTTGTAGAATCACGGAGGATAAAAGAAATATGTTGGAGAGCATACACATGTATTAAGAGGCTTAATAAAGATCTATAGGAAATGCAGCATGAAGAAAGCTGGTGTCTGTTACTTTCAAAATAAACTGAAGACTAATTTTATTGTAGATTAACAGGGGCCTGATGTTATAATGTTCATTCCCTTTGAATTTTCATCATTGTCTGGTTCTCGCTCTGTAAGTTGTGTCCTCAGAATAGGAAAGTGTCTCCTCAGTCACTTGCAGATGTCCAAAAAGAGACTGGTTACAGTTCACTTAAGAGGTTCAGGATGGCAATGCCACAGAGTTATTGAATGGCACAAAATTGGGAAATAATTGTATCCAAAATATTTGTATTTTTCCATGTGACACTGGTATTAATCAAAATATCTGTAGAGTGTTTTGAAGGAAGAATTTCTAGGAAAGCAATATTTTCTATCTCTAGAAAAGCCTAGTGTGGTAGGTCACTATCAGCTCTGCTGAAGAGAACAGAGCAGAGATCAGGGTTGTAGTTAGTTTGGTGGGAACTGAAACAAGATAATGATTTTGCCTTAAGCTTGTCAAGGATAGATGACTGTTGGGGTATCTGAGATAAGGCGGGGTCAGCCTAATGTCTTGTACTGGATTCAGCTGTAGCAGTCGTTTTTCTTCTTCTTAGTAGCTGGTGCAGTGCTTAAACCATTACATGTCTATAAATTGTAACTGTTGAATATTGAGTGTAAGTTGACTATTGTCCTGGGTTCAGCTACAGCAGTCATTTTTTCTCCATTTTAGTAGCTGGTGCAGTGCTGTGTTTTTGACTTTCAGCCTGGGAACAACGCTGATAACACCGATGTTTTTAGTTGTTGCTAAGTAATGTTTACTCTGACCAAGGACTTTCTCAGTCTCATGCTCTGCCAGGGAGGAGGGGAAGCCAGGAGGAAGCGGAGACAGGACACCTGACCCAAACTGGCCAAAGGGGTATTCCATACCACCGCACGTCATGCCCAGTATAGAAACTGGGGGGAGTTACCCGGAAGGCCCAGATCGCTGCTCGGGTCGGGCTGGGTATCGGTCGGCGGGTGGTGAGTGGTTGTGTCCTCTCCCCTATTCCTCTTATCATTATTACTGGTAGCAGTAGTGGTTTGTATTATACCTTAGTTACTGGAGTGCTGTTATCTCAACCCGTGGGAGTTACATTCCTCCGATTCTCCCCCCCGTCACTCCAGGAGTGGGGAGAGGAAGGACGCAGGGAGTGAGCGAGCGGTTGCATGGTTCTGAGTTACTGGCTGGGCTTAAACCACGACAACTATTTTGGGATTCAGGGGTTGCAGAGTAATTTAGGTGGGAAGGCGCCCCAGGAGGTCTTCTGTCAGACCTCCTGTCCCAACAGGGTTAGCTCTGGGGTCTGACCTGCTTGCTCAGGGCTTGATCTGTTTGGACCCTGTAAACCTATGTGGTTGGAGGTGGTGCAAAATATCTGGGCAAGCTGCTGCCCTGCTTGACTGCCCTCATGGGGAAAAAGATTTTCCTCCTAACTGTTCTGTATCATGCTGCTTTAGTTTTGAAAGGTCAGTGTGATAAATGAAAAGATAATGGTAATAGTGAGTAATTTCTTAGGATATTGCCTTAAAGAAAGACAATAAAACTCATCCAGATCCCAGCTTTATTTTATGGCAGCTGTAACTAGATATGGGAGACAATGCCTTGCACTTGAGGTTTGTCTGCAACGTTTTGCGAAGGAATTCTCAAACTGTGAGCATTAGGAAGGTTAATTTAATACAGATTCAATGAAGAGGTTCATCCTCCCTAATGTTAATAATTCAAAGCATCTTTACTTGATAGCTGACTACTGTCAATTATATCTAAGAGATGCTGAATAGGTTATTTCTTATATACTGATTCTTGTCAGTATTTTATATAACAGTCAGCATCTCATTCAGAAAGCTTGAATTTGGAAAGCACAAAAACCCCTGTTAGAACAGATGGTTTCTGTGATTGACGCCCTAATACACAGTTTCAACTCTGTCTAGTCATTTTAACAGGAAAATGTTTTAAGAATTAACCAGTTGGCTTGTCAAATTAACATCAAGGACCAGTTTGGGTGTAAAATTACAAGCATAAATAATTTGGAGACCTGAGGGTAGATGAAGTATTAGCTAAAAGGAAACTTCTGAAGAAAAGCCTTTTTTGTGTTCTTACAAACATCAAGCAGAGGTGCTGACCAGTTGGACTTGACCTCTTTTGTGTGGGGTATGTGTCTTTCTACACTGAAGTAATGGAGGTATTACTGCTCTACCATGAAATAAGGACAGGGCTAACAAAGGATATTTGTGAGTCTTTAATGCCAGGGTCTGGTGTCCCCATGATTCAACTACAGCTGAGATTCTGTCTCCAGACCATCCTTAATAGAGGGCTGTTCAGAAAGCCATGTTTAACTGAACTGACATGAGTGGTGGAATAACATCCTATAATCAAGTTCATTAAGCCTAACATTAGATCCTTTTTACTGCCTTTATTACTTAGTACTTGAGAAATTTGACTCCTACATATTAAAAAAGTTTGGCTTAGGTGATGTTCTGTTTAGGCCTTTTTGTTGTATAGAAACTCTTTAGCAGGAAGGGAGGTAGGGA
>NW_009944874.1:38627-47208 GCF_000696875.1 Nestor notabilis
AACTATCTCAGTTCACTGGAAAAAAAAAATAGTTATTTACTCAATTCAATTCTGCATTCTGATTAGTGCCACAAGACTCTTTTGAAAACAATAAGACCTATAAGAAATCCTGCCTCTTAGGAGTTGTGGTTTTCCAATTTCTGCTTAACTTTGAAGAGAATATTTCGATGCCAATAATACATGCCTGGCATGGCAAAGACAGCTGGAGGGAAAAATAAAGGCAGGGGAGAAGAAGGAAGAAAAAGTAGGGATAAAATGAAACAGTAAATAAATAACAAGGGAAGAGGGAAAGGGAAGAAGAAAAAAAAAAGGTATTTCAAGTGGCTGAAGATAAAGAGATGGATGAGTAGGAGGTAGCAGGTTCAAAACAAACAAGCTATAAAGTGTGGGGTAAGCTCTGAAACTGCTGCCACAGGATGTTGGGAAAATTTGTACTTTCGCGGACAATATTACTTCCATATGCTACATATGTTTAGCTTAGATGTTTTTAGCAGAGAGGAGAGAATAAAAAAAGCATAGTAAAGAGACTTTAATTTCAGGTAGAACCTAGACACATTAATTGAAGAAAAGTTCCCTACAGGTAACTTATTATTTGGAAAACACATCTGGTGGGTGGTGGGATGGGCAGGGGCAGGCTTTGACTTTTGCTCGCTGTGGGAGATTGGACCTGGGATCTGGTACTGTTATCTGGCCCTCTGGGGTTGTTCCTATGTCAGGAAAAACAACAGTGCTGGCAGAAAACTGTGATCAGTGCATGCTGCGAAGGAAAGCTTGTAGGCTTTAAAAAGAAGGGTGCAAACAGAGCCAGAAAATTTCCAAAGGGTTAATATCTATTTCCTGTTGCTCTTACGGCACTCCACTTCCCTGGATCTCATCCACTTTCCTTACTCCTGGTAAGGTAGCTTCCACTTGCCATTGTCTTTATGACATTGCTGAAATCCATCATTCTCCTTAAGTACACTTTTGTCCTTACGGCTCCCTAGGCAGGTATTATCTCTCACCACTCAGTATTTAGACTTACTCTGTGCTCAAGTATAGTTTGTGCTAATCTCCTTCTCTCTGAGGAATTTCTAATATTTATATAGAGCATATGCAAGGCTTTCTTTGGAATTAGATGTGTTGTTCAAAGATGTTTCTGTACAATTTAGCTGTGTGAAACAAACTTTTGAAATGAGAGGACCTTGTAAAATTGCAGTTTGCTTGATGCTGAGATGCCTTAAGGCATCTGGCAGTGGGACTTCCTACCAGCACCTCAGTACAGGTCCTGTGCCACTGTTAATAACACATCCTCAGCAGGATGAGCAGGAAACTGGATCCTGCTCAGTTCCCTGACAAATCTTGGTCAGTTGACACAATGCAGGGGTTTGAGGTGGAACAGGAGCAAGGGTGGTACAGCCTTGGGTTAGAGTGAAAAGGACCTTGTCTGTGACTTTTTGAATCGTGACTTTGTTTATTCCGTGTTAGTAGACCAGTTCCCTCTATGCACCCTTTATGAAGGACAGCATTGTGCTCCAAATCCTTTTTTTTTTTTTTTTTTTTTCTCCGTTTTGGCTTTCTCAGGTAGTAGCCCTGCAAGTGATGGACAGGTTTTCTTTTAACCCAATTAATTTTTTCTTTGGTGAACTATGGAAAATTAATGAACACAGTTAAAATTTAAAAGTACTGTTATGGTGCACAAATGGTTTGCAAAATGTCATCTCTGCTTAGTCTGAGAATAATTACTTGAGTTTTGCATTGTGTAAGAAATACAGTGCTCCAAATACAATGAAATGTACTCCAAAGTTCCATATCTAACATGCCATCAGAATGGAGAGATTATATGTGCCCATAGAACAGAAATATTTTTCTTTGCTTAAGATAATTTTATGGAATTTGACATATATAGAATGTAATTATAAGCTGGATGTGTTTAATTTCAAATCTGAAATGATAAAACCCCACACAGTTTGAAATGAATAATTTGTGTAAATTTGCAGTTTGTAATTCTTTCTAACCACTTCTCTGAAACAGCATTGCGTCACAGATAATGCTTTATCACCCGTTGCATAAGGGAATTAAGTCAGTTTTATTGAAAGAATAGGTGACTGTTTACCTCTGACAAAATTACAAGGTAATAACTACGTGTAATGTCAAAGTTTAACTACCCAAACCATTGTTAATTACCCATTTCTAGATGATTATTAGGGGGAAAAAAAGAAATAATAATAAAATACATTTTCCCTGCATGAAATGCTTATAAGAAACTCCAAATGAGAATAGTATAAGAGTGCCTCCAAGTGGCATCTGTCTAAATTCCACTTTGAAAAAAAAGTTGAAACGTGCTTAAGGAATTAGCTGGCAAAACCAAACTAAATAAATCCTGCTTTTTTTTTTTTTTTCCGCCTTAGTCCTCTTCATTCCTTACACCATTATAGACATTATTTTGTACTAGCTAATGGGACTCACTATATGTTAAGAAACAACAAGAGAAGGTTATTTAATCTAAATCAGTGTTCTTAGAGAAATGCCTTTGCTTCCTATGTTTGCAATGGTCATTCTTACACTAATGGTTAAGATAAGCTTATTGACACCGCATGTCACTGCATCACTGTTTCCTAGGAACTGTCACTTTTCAGAAATTGTGTTTTCCTTTGCTTTTGTGGTGCTTCCCCACTAAGGGATCCCCAGCTGGCATCAGAGCAAGGGCAAAGTGCCAACCTCTGATCTGCACCATGTGTGGCTTTGTGTGTCTCTGCCATGTGTTCAGGCTTCACTGCTGCCATTTATGTCTGTGCTAGGAGTAAGGGTAGACTATACAACATGGAGACCTTTTGCCCTATGGCTGAAGGACTGGAGTGACTGACTGAAAGAGAAGATCTATGGTTTCAGTAATCTGTGATGTGGTAGTGCTGAAAAGACTAGAAGAGCCCATATGCTTGCTAACACAGGACAGTGAATTTTGCAGGTATGGTCACGTGCTGCAAAACTGTGTGAAAAGAGAGAAGTGTGCTCTCTTGTACTCTCTGAGGTCTGGGCTTTGGGTAGACCAAAGGAGCATCTTGATATCAAATCCCTCTTGATTCTGAAACTTATTGGAACTAAAAGAAAATCAGTCCAAAACATACTTGAGAAAAGTACTTTTTGCCACTATGGAAGCGAAGTTCTGGAACTGACTGTTTCAGGAGATTGTGGAGACAGGCAGCATCAACCTGCTCAAAAAGTGATTAGATAAATCCATAGATAATAAGTCCACACAAAACTCTACACTATTGGAAGGGATCATGCACATGTCTGCACTAATATTTCTAATCCAAGAAATATGGATGTTGGAGTCTTGGAGAAAAATGTGGACCATGTAATGTCATGCAGGCTCTCCCAGCTGGACTAGATGGACCAAGTGTCTCACCCAGCAGGGAATTTCTTTTGCCGTTAGCAAAGTTTATACCCCAAATGTTGAAGAGAATTGATTACAGAGTGGTTTATGTTTGGTTTTTTGTTTGGTTGTGTGGTTTTTTTTGGCTTTGGGGTTTTTTGGATTTGTTTTTGTGGCTTGTATTGGTTTTTTGTGGTGTTTTTTGTTTTTTTTTTTTTTCTTTTTTCTTTCTAGTGAAAAATCTAGTCCTGAAGATGAAAAGCACTCATATAAAGAGGACTTTATATAGAATTTAAGAACGACATAAAATTATACATGAGAACAAATCTTCAAGTTCCATGAGCTTCATGTGGCTTTTTCATATAGGTGTCTGAAGTTGTAGTATCCTTTTTTCAGAAGGAAATAACTTGCTATCTGGTAGAAAATAATTCTCTAAGAAACCTACTAATTTAAATAGTCTTCCATGATTGACAGGTTATAACACCCCCAACTAACATGTAGCTATTTGATGGCAGACTTCACCGTATACAGATAGATTGAAAGAAAGCAGAAAACTAGTTTTTACTTTGGAGTGAAATACTATAGTATATATTCAGCATTCCTTTGAATAAGCAATCCATTTGTTAAGAGAGAAAATCAGCTGATCTACATTAGAAGAAAATAGAAAATACAAATAAATGTTGCACTTATATTGGTTTGTGTTTTTGTAGAGGTCTTTATAAAGACAGTAGCATTTAACACCTATTTTTACAAGTCTGTCTACACATTAAAGAGCTGGGATTTAACTTTAGACATGAATAACACCAACAGTACAGCATGGGAAAACACAAGTGCAGATATCTGGTGTTTGTCACCTTGCATCAAGATTTACTTTTGCTCTAAATGAATGATTGCACTTTTTGCTGGATGTTTTCTTTGTCTACCTTAAAACAGTTGTTTTTTCATTTTTTAAAGATAAATCATGTTTTGCTCACTTCAGGTTTTATGTGAGAAATGCTTTAGTTTTTCTTCAATAGCAATTTTCAGTTTAGTAATCCTTGGAATGGCTTTCTCAGAGGAAAGAGCTTTGTCAGAGATCAGTCTGCAGGAAAAAGAAAGGAGATTAAAGAAACTAGCTAAAATAGTGGGGAAATTCAGGAAAACATATCTGAACAACCTATCTGAGAACAAAAGAAAATGGTAAATGAGAAAAAGCACTGACAGAATTTTCTCAGATTATAATATGTAGTTTATGCAGCAGGCACATAATACTACAGACCTTGATCCACAGGAAGCTCAACGCAAGTTGAAGATGGGTAGGCAGAACTGAGTTGTCAGAAGCTGAAGGTCCTCAGAAAGAATGTGTATTATTTACCACTGGTATGGAGAGTATTGCCCCAGATGGCAAGCATTTTAAAATTATTTTAACAGAAATGCTGGTATACTTTGGGTTTTGCCCATTAGCTCTCTCAGTTATTTTAAACACTCCTCAAAAGTAGCCTCCCTGTATTTAAACTTCACTATTTTTTTAATTCCTTTTCTAATATGGGGCTTTTTACTTCTTCAGGAGAGCTAGTGACCTGTTTACAAATAAGAACTGATTATATCATATTATCAAAATATAATGTATTTTTTCAGGCATGTATAGGTATATGTAAGTTGCCTGTTAACTGCATTCTCTGTAACAAAGTGCCATCTTAACAAAAAAAAAGTTCCATAGCTGACGAGGTAAACCACCTTTTCAAAATCCATCCATTGAAAGCATAGGCACATATCAGCAAAAGAGGGTGTAAAGGAGAACTCAAAAGTATGTGTAGGCATAAGCAAACAAGCATTGAATTAGGGATGAAACAGCTGCGTCTCAGGTTTGGTGCAGCAGATATTTTGCAAGGACAATACCGTTTCACTTGCTAACTGTCAATTTTTTACATTTTTTTTATTCTTCTTCAAGTCCTCCTCTAGAAGTGTCTGCTGCTGTAATCATATGCTCACGACACAGTGACTAGCCAGAGAATACACTGGAGCCAGAATAGCCATACAGCTGATAGCAGTGGCCATGGCAATGGTTTGATATTTTCGTAAAAACCTTTAAGTGCAATGAATCATAGAGCTTTGGGGCAGATTCAGCACAGCTGATTTAAGATGATATGATTTATGCCCCTGCCAGCTCTTGTCTCAGTATGTCTTGGAGGACAAGAGTCTTCTGCTGAAGTATTGTCTAATTAAAATTACTGCAGAAAGAGAGAGAATCTGTTACCCTGTGGTTAGAAAACAGAGGGTATGCAGGCCACCCATGTTCAAGCATCTGGTTTGAAACAATCAGGTATTTGCTCTCCAACCAGCCATTGTGGAAGAGGGAAGCTCCTACTGCTTTGCTGCCCACCAGTGCTGGATGTGTGAAGTAGCCACAGCCTCCTTATTCTGCTTTCTGCCAGCATCTCTGCATTGTATCAATTTGATCCTCAGTTTTGTTGTTTTTATCGTCTTTCAAAGAAAAAACTCGAAGAGATTTTTGTGATGGTTACACTCCATCTCCAGACATGGGGAAGATTACTCCTCTGACTTTTAAATTTCTTTATTTCAAAAGATTATTTGCTAACAGCCTTTATCTCTATAATCTTATCAAAAAGCAATTGTTCAGAAATGCTTTAGAAGGCAATAATTTAGAATTAGGTAACTCTTTAGGGAACATATCAAACTCACAAGTATATAATGAGGTGGGATTTTTTTGTAGAAAATTAATTTTAGTTTGTAGTTTTGTGAAAGGAATGTTTGTAGTTCTTCCACTAGAAAATTATTAAATATCATTGCCAGCACGATTCAGCATTAGTCAGGAGCATCACCATTGCCAAAAAATGTGAGTTGGGTTCTACCATGCATTACAATTAGAGGAGATGGACCTAGATACTAATTCTAAAGTACCATTTAAAAGTACAATAACACAACATGTAATTGGGGTCAGAGCCACATTTTATCTCCCAGGAAAATAGAAATGTAAGGATTTAGTTAAAGGCTGAAGAGATAGTTAAAAGTATCCTTATAAACAAATAGCGATCCCTTAATATTTAACATTTTTTAGACACTAGTTTCACAGCCAGGCTAAAGGCTAACCTCAAAATGCAGGAAATAGAAACAGGATATTGCCTTTCCTCCTTGATTTTCTCTGGTTAGCTGTTCTATCAAAGGAAAGGAAATCAGTCTGGTGACCTGGCTCTTTATCTACCTGGATTATCCCCCTTCTTTCACGAAGGTGAGTGGGAGTTTCAAGCATGAGGTTTCTGTCCAGCAGCATCCTCAGTAAAGCTTGACTACATCTTTCCTTGGCTGTTCAGCCCTTTTGCATCCTCTGTGCAATGGCTAGTGACTTGGAGGGTGCCCAGAAAACTGATGCTTTCACTGCTTTTGCTCTCTGGAACCTCAAAGGAAGAAGTGGGTGGATATTTCCTCTGCAGTGCCAGAAAGGGAGCACTGGCAAGGTCAGCTGTCATTTGTGCAGAGTTCTGGAGACAGCCCTGAGAGCCAGACCAGTCAGTCATCTTCTCTCTTTTTGTTAGAATTACTGATATTTGAAGAAATGCTCAAACCATCTTTCCAGTTTTTAACCCAGGTTCCCAGGTATGCAGAGGACAAAAGATTCAGAAGGCATCTTTCCCAGTGAGGGAAAATCCACTGTAGCAGTTCAATTAGAAATCAGATAGTCCCACACGTTCCATGCCTTCCCATATTATCTCTGGTTTACCTTAAGGTTCATGACCATCTGCTCATACTATTTGTCTATATTTATTTTGTGTGAATATACTGGTGAATGCATCTCACATAACCACCTTTTCCTTAAGTGACATCCCCTGAAACATGGCAGTAGAAACTTCACTTGCTAAGACAATTCTCACCCACCAGTGTAGAGGAAGATTTGGTCCTACTCTGTTGCTATAGCAACTTTCAGAGGTGTGAATGTGGCTTAAAAGTGTCATCTTGGAGCACTATAAATCTAAAGTAATGCCTGCCAAATTGTTACATTCTGAAAATTCTATGCTAAGGGAGTTAATAAAATTGATATGTGTGCAAATGGCATTTATAAGTTGCACATTACCAATAGTGTGCTCAGTGCCATTCCAATAAAAATCAGTTGCAAAACTCTCGTTGACTTTACAGTGTTTGAGACGAGGCCCAACATCTAGCTGTGATTAAGTATGCAGTCTTGACAATTCAATGAAGAAAAGATAAAAAGTAATGCTCCTATGGAGAACAAAGCTTCTTGTCTATTTATCAACAAACGCATTCAAAATCTTCCATCATTAAATTATACATCAATAACGTTATAAAATGGAAAGGAAAAAAACAAGTGTCTAACTAAATCTTTGATGTAAAAACTTGTGCAAGATGATGAAAAGCAAAGCCCAATATCTAATAAAAATGTCTAATATAATCTGCTAGGTGTATAAAATACACCTTTTCTCTACCACATGATTTTATATCTAAAGCTAAATCATTTTTTGTTATAGTTAGCAATGGTTTAATAATTATCTTCAGCAAAATTGTGAAATATACACTTAGAACAATTTTGTGGTTTTTACATGTTAGTGTTATGAGACCAAAAGGTCGGTAAGGGTTTTAAAAACGCATTCAGCCCATGTCAGTTGTAAGGCAAATGCAAATTAATTTAATTGTGTATAAATAAATAATTTTATGGGATTCCCCTCCCCCGCCTTCTCTTCCTTCTCTTCCTTCTTTTTCTTCTTCCTCCTCCACCTCCTTTCCTTCACCTTTTCTTTTTCTTCTTCTTCTGCTTCTTCTTCTTTTTCTTCTTCTTCTTCTCTTTTTTCTTCTTTTTCTTCTTTTTCTTTTTCTTCTTTTCCTTCCTTTTCTTCTTTTTCTTTTTCTTCTTTTCCTTCCTTTTCTTCTTTTTCTTTTTCTTCTTTTTCTTCTTTTTCTTTTTCTCTTTCTTTCCCCTTTTCATTTCTCTTTTTTTTTTTTTTTTTTTAAATTTAATATGCTATATTCTATGCTCCAATGTTAGTTTTCCTTTTTTATGAAGTTGCTGATACGCACCAGTCTGCTCCCCAATGCACTGTTGTCAAGGTATATCAGGGCATGCTAAGGCATTCTAGGTAGATGGAATTTGTGACTAATTTCTAAACTGTAGCTTTATGGGTAGAAAATGTGACGTGTTATTTTGCAGTTGCCGAGGTGAGTATTTCCCGAGAGGACGCCTTGAATACTGGAGCGGGGGGAAGCTCAGCGTCCCGGAGC
>NW_009944875.1:0-5745 GCF_000696875.1 Nestor notabilis
CTGGCAGAAAGCTCCAGGGGAGACTCAAGGTAGACCCCTCAACTTTTGGAGTCAGGGATAGAGAGGATTCAAGGCCAGCTACAGTCCCACTGAAAAGGAGATACTGGCAGCCTATAAAGGGGGTTGGGCTGCTTCAGAAGTGATTGGCACTGAAGCACACCTTCTCCTGGCACCCTCGTTTCCTGTGCTGGGCTGGATGTTCAAAGGCAGGGTCTCCTCTATGCATCATGCGACCAATGCTACGTGGAGTAAGTGGGCTGCACTAATTACACAACAAGCTCGAATAGGAAATCCCGGTCATCCAGGAATTTTAGAAGTCATCATGGACTGGCCAGAGGGTAAAGACTTTGGGATGTCACGAGAAGAGGAGGGAATGTGTGCTGAAGAGACCCCACCATATAATGAACTGTCATAGAGTGAAAAGCAATATGCCTTGTTCACTGATGGGTCCTGCCATATTGTGGGAAAGCATCGGAGATGGAAGGCAGCTGTGTGGAGTCCCCTGCGACAAGTTGCAGAAACTGCTGAATGAGAGGGTGAATCAAGTCAGTTTGCAAACATGGCTTGGGTTAATGGGTCATTTGGGACCCATTAGGCACAATGGGCATAATGTTGTTTTAAGCAACTTCAGTAGTGTGCAGAAGAGACCAAAAGGGAAATAGCGTGCCTACTTTTTACCTGACTTTCATAGGTTCCATTTGAAAAGTAGGCTAAATACTGACTGAATGTTCTTCTCATCAAAAGCTAGAGGAATACATGATACAGTGCAAGCAGCACTTATTCCAAAATGATGTTGTTTCTTTCAAAATTAGGTATAATGTTATTAATTCACTGTTTACATCTATGCTTATGAATGGTTAGATTAGGTATAAAGAGGAAGGAAGGAGGAAACAATTTAAACTGCTGAGAATGGAATTGAAATCTGTGTTCATGGTATTGTGATATATTGCCAAGTCACAAATTCCAAGTTTTTGGTAACTGTGAATCAAGCTTTTCTAAAAAACTTTGAATGGATATCTCAGTGAATGAACAAAGACTCATCAGTAGGTAACTTACTGGAGTCTTGAAGAATAGTTAGGGATTACGTTCTAAGTTTTTTGATCTCTAATTGTACTATGCATTAACAGAGAACTTTGGCTACCTAAATTTCCCTTAACATGCTTGGTTTCATACCTATTCAAATCAGTGTCAGAACTGCCACTGGAGAGTCAGAATCAGCTTCCTAAAGAATTTTTGAGAAATGTTATCTCTATGACTAATTCTGGTGTTTGATGGATTTCTGCAGTTATTTGATAAAAATGATATGTTCACAGTAATTTGAACCTCAGAAAATATTAAATATTTTCTATTTTGTATGATTTATACATCTTAGTGTTAAAAAGGGTGAATATAAAATTCACTGTAACAAAGAAAATGTCTCATATTCTGAGACCAACAACAGTTGGACAAAACCATTTCTCTAAACATGAAGTGATGCACATGTGCTCATGCCTGTTCTGGACAAAACAAACACACACTGATCATGTTCTTCAGTCCAGCTGTGACTGGCAACATGGGCTCAGAGGAAGAGGATGCTCCATCCAATTGATCAAGGTGTCTAAATCCCAGCTGGCAGACTGGCTTCATGTGTAATGATTCTACCTTGGATATAGTCAGTGTTGGAAGTTCAGTTATACGTTTCCCTCATCCTCTGTGGGATTGTTTTCTATTTTAATTTTCTATTTCCATTTATTGCTTTCAAACTTAGATGCTTTACATAAGATGTACAGGCCTCTTTGGTTACTTGAGCCAAGGCCAGACTGTCTGACTTTCTGTACATTTAAAGCCAATTAGTGATCACTGCCTGGGTCATTATCACCTTCTGGCATCCTGCACTTAATGCCTTATAAGGATATAAAGCTCTTAAGAATTCATTTCTGTTTCTCTTTTTCTTTGCCAGAAAGAAGTAATTTCTTTGCTTTGTCTGAGCTTTCAATAAGATACCCCCGTAAGAATTACCTGCGCTTGGGCTGTTTTCCCAGAGCATACCAAGTTCATCTAATGAGTTAGTTTAGGGCAGACATAGTCAAGATCTTGCATACCTGAGTGGTTCTTTTGGGTAGGCTTCACCTTTGAATATATTAATGGCAGTTCTGAGGGAAAATATTTTCAAACAACTGCCAGAAAATTTAAAGTCAGATGTCTGACTGCTGACAAAGGCAAATGAATATAGAAATAATATCATTTCTTAATATTTCAGTCAAACAAGTTATGCACCCCACTTTTTTTAACTGATCAATTTAAAACCACCCACCCTATAGCCCAACAGCACCACTGCTCCCCAAACCATATTCATCTGGTATTTGTCTAATGAATAGGTTATTCCAGAATTTTATTGCTGCAACAATTAAAAGGGCTTATATACATTCTGTTTGTTTTGCATGTGTGAAAAAAAACCCCTATCCTCTTTTCCAATAATTCCTTTCTTTTTTGTTCATGTTAGAATCATAGGATAATTCGGACTGGGACCTCAGGATATCTGAATGTAATCACCTGCTTCAAGCAGGGCCACCTTTGAGGTCAGACCAGGATGCTCAGGGCTTTGTCCATCTCAGTCTTAAAACCTCTGAAGATCCAAAGATGAAGACTACGCACCATCTCTAGGCAACCTAGTCCACTCCTTACAGGCCTCATGAGGAAAAGGCTTTCCTCCTCATAACCAGTCTGAACTTCCCTGGTTTCAGCCTCAGGCATACACTTCAGTGCCCATACAATCTTGGTGACCATTTGCTGAGTTTTCCTGGGTTTTGATGTCTGTCTTGTATTATGGGCCCTAAATTGGGTTCATTATCTAGATGAGTTCTAATGAGTGCCAAGCAGAGGGTTAGTAACTTCCCTTGATCTACTGGTTGTGCCCCCATTAATACAGCCCAGGATTGGCTGCTGACCATCTTTGCTGTCAGGGCGCACTGCTGGCTCATGTTCAGCTCACTGTCCCCCAGAATCACCAAAGCCTTTTCTCCATAGCAGCTCCGCAGTGATCAGCCCTCAACTTGTATCACTGCCCAGGGGCTTTTATATCACAGGGGCAGGAGTTTACATTTGTCCTTACTGAATTTTATAATGCTCCTGTCAGCCGATTCCTTCATTTCCTATTTCTCCCTGAATAATAGTGCTGCCCTCAAGAATATCAGCTGATTTCTGTGCTTACTAATTTGAATATGCCTCCCTGTTAGGCATGAATGAATACCAGTACTCTTTCAAATGAGGCACTGGCCTTGCACGATGGAATTAAAACTTTTTTGACTCTGTTTAACAATGATCTATCCCTAAAACATATTTACAATTTGTTTTTACATCATCATTATGACCGACTCTTTCATTTCAGTCTGTGAACTCTATCTTAACTCAGACTTTCCTCTTATTGGTAATGATCTTGTATCATATGACTTGACTTGTTTCAGTTTTCAAGGAGGGGGAAGAAGGAAGACCCTGGTAATTACAGGCCTGTCAGTCTCACTTCAGTGTCTGGTAAAATTTTGAAGAAGGTTATATGGGAGTTCCTGAAAAATACTTGCAGCCATTGGCCATAGCCAACATGGGTTCACAAGGAGAAAGTGCTGCTTTGCCAACTTAATTTCCTTTTATGACAAGGTCACCCATCTTGTTGACTAAAGGAAGACAGTGGATGTGAGATTTTTTTTGAGGGGAGTGGATAGCAAAGTTTCTGAAATTGTCTCTCACAGTACCATTCTGGACAAAATATGCAGCATACAGGTAGACAAGTTCATAAACTGGGTGAGCCACTGGCTGTCAGGTCAGGCTCAGAGTTGTAGTAAATGGGGTTATGTCAGGCAGGTGGCCAGTCACCAATGGGGTTCCCCAGGCTCAATTTATAGGGCCAGTGCTCTTTCATATTTTTATAAATGATCTGGATGAAAAATGTACATTAAGTAACTTTGCTGATAATACTAAATAAGGAGGAGCTGTGAAGTCCCTCGAGGGTAGAGAGACCTTAGAGAGAGATCTGGATAGGCTAGAGAGCTGGTGATCAGTGATAGGGCATGAAGCTGTGTCAAGGGAAGTTCAGTCTGGACATTAGGACATCAGCCCCTGGAACAGGCTCCCCAAGGAAGTGGTCATGGCACCAGCCTATCAGAATTCAACGAGTGCCTGGACGATGCTCTTACCTAGTTATAGATAGTCCTGCAGGAGCAGGGAGTTAGACTTGATGACTCTTGTGGATCTCTTCCAACTTGAGATATTCTATCATTCTGTGATTCTATGACTTCTGCATTGTTGAATTAAATATCTGTATGTTAATTCAGTGCTCACTGTTATGTTGTTTACTTCTTTGAGACCCCTGTCCAAACTTTTTTCTGTATTGTCACCAGCACATTTCCCAGGAACACTTTTTTGTGCCAAGATCATTAAAATATTATATAAAATAATTTCTTTAGTTTATCATTGTGGAACTCTGTTCCCCCAGATGCTGGCTTCTTACAAATAGGGAAATGTAAATTCATATTTCTCTAGAGTTCTTTTTAGGCATTACATTAATCAATAATTTCCTGGAATAGACCATACTTGTCATCAACTAGCAAATTATTACTTGAAATAATGTTTCAGAAATTCAGGAGCGAATAGCACTACAAATGAAAAATAGGAATAGAATGCAAATATGATATTAAAGTCACAGACATTCCCATTATCTGGAATAAGTTTTTTGTGCATAACAATATTCAGTGCAGGTTTTTATAGTCAGGCAATTATTAACATCTTTTAAATAGTAACAGTAATTTACGGTTAGGCAATTATTAACATCTTTTAAATAATAACAAAAATTTATTTTGCATGCTGTTTCCTAGTAATATTGGAGAGTTATACAAAATTGAATGTTTTATGTTTTGTGAAATCATGAAGTCTAGAAAAACTCCTTATTAATATTGATAACAATAAGGAGTTGTAAATTTGGATGAATTGTTCCTGTATTAAAGTAACAACTATTTTAAATGTAATCTTGCTTTAGCTGTCATAAACTAGTTTGTTACCCACTTTCAGCAGATGTTTCCTTTTACATTGTTACTTTTCTCAAAATGTGCTGCTGTGATTCATTGAGATAAATTGAAATGGGTATGTTGAAATTATTCTTTTAATTGTTTTATAATGAAGACAATATTATATTTCACAAGGGCTTAAAAAGTAAAAATCCCCAACCATAGATGAATGTATAATGCTAACACAAAGACAAGTTAATATAACAAGTGATAAGTCCCAATAATCGATCTCAGGAATTCCAGTGGTCTGTTAACACAAATTGTAGTAGCACCTGTGATGAAATCCTGCTTAGTTTTCCTTGGGAATCTTTCATGAGTTGTTTGCTGTTTTTTCAAAAAGGTGAATTTAAGATTGCCTAGACTACTGTGAAAAACAGTTGCAATGGCTGTGTTACTAGAACAGTGATCCGGAAGAGGTAAAAACAGAGATCGAATTTATGTGAGATACTCTATTTTTAGTGACATATATTGCACCATGACTACCTTCTGGATACACAGCCCTGCTGTTACCTAAATATATTCCTGGGAGATGGGCAGAAGAGTCAAATACAGCTTGAACTTTACTGATTAATGCACAGTTTTCATGAGCTACATGAAACAATTAGTCAATGAACTCTTTAAATCACCCTGGAAAGTACTATGAATTCATTTTGTGCTCCACTCTGATGCCTCTATATATATGTCGAGGTTTGAGTATCTGCTATACTTG
>NW_009944876.1:0-2006 GCF_000696875.1 Nestor notabilis
GGAGGGGGTTGGAACTAGATGATCTTAAGGTCCTTTCCAACCCAAACTATTCTATGATTCTATGATTCTAATGTCCAGCCTTCCTGGACTCTTTTGCCTTTCAGGACTGCCTCCCAGGGGACTCTGTCAACCAGGCTCCTAAACAGTGAAAAGTCTGCCCTCCGGAAGCCCAAGGCATCAGCTCTGCTGACCACCCTCCTTACTTCTCTGAGAATCTAAAACTTTTTCATTTCATGATCACTGTGCCCTAGACAGACTCCAACGATCACATCACCCACAAGTCCTTCTTTGTTCACAGATAGGTCCAGCTGAGCACCTTCCCTAGTTGGTCACTCACCAGCTGTGTCAGGAAGCCGTTATCTTCCACACACTCCAGGAACCTCCTGGACTGTTTTTTCTCTGCTGTATTGTATTTCTAGCAGACATCTGATAAGTTGAAGTCCCCTATGAGAATAAGGGCTAGCTCCTGTGAGACTTCTCCCAGCTGGTTATAGAATATTTTGTCTGCCTCTTCATCCTGGGTGAGTGACCTGTAACAACCTCCCATATCTGCTTTGTTGGCCTTCCTCCTGATTCTTACCCATAAACACTCAACCCTATTGCCACCATCATTAAGCTCGAGACAGTCAAAACACTCCCTAATACACAGGGCTATCCCACCACCTCTCCTTCCCTGTCTACCCCTTCTGAAGAATTTATTGCCATCCATTGTAGCACTCCAGTTGTGCAAGTCATCCCATCATGTTTTTGTAATGGCAGCTATGACACAGTTTTCCTTCTGCATAAGAGCTCTCAGCTCCTCCTGTTTGTTGCCCATGCTACACGCACTGGTGCATATTGACGTCACCACATTTTGAGGGGGCATAAACCCTAATTCCTATGTGACCATTCTTAGGGTCTTCCGTGGTTTCTAATGCATCTATAACACTTGTGTCTTTGCTGCTGCATGGATCTCCATCCCCAGAAGCTGGATACAGCAGTGCTGGGACCTGACTTCTCATTCATCAAATGTGAAGAGCTTGTGCCTACACAGACTCAAGAGGAAGTCTGCAATCTATGGAGATTTCACCTGCCATGACACTGATGCTGGGGTGTTGGCTAATTAAAACCAAGTGCTGATAGCTAAGATGAATTGATTTGGATCCATGTTATGGTTTTTATAGGAAGCACTGGTTGCAATCTGGGAAAACATGAGGGATTTGTTAGGTCATGTCAAATGAAGTCACCCATTAATCTAACAGCAAATACATTGGGAGTGATTAAAAAAAAAAAGTAAATTTTGTCAGATTCAGAAAGATTAGCAAACTACTCATTATCTGGAACATATTGGAGGGAATCATAAGCAACCTGAGTGTATTAACAGTGCAAAGAATTCAATTTTTTCTGGAGATGTAGGAGAGCTACGTAAGCCCCAGATGGAAGAAAATTTTTATGTACTGGAGAAATCCAGTACAAGCATGATGAAGTTGAAACTATGATATAGAATCACAGAAGAAAGAAAATATGTCTTAAAAAGGTATAGATTAGTCTACTTAGATGAGATATTTTAAATACTAAGAAGAGAAAAAAACATGCTTTAGATATAACAATAAAAAAATATAATTATTTCAGTGTGTTGTTTATCCCACAAGAACCCCTCTGCTATGCAAATTACAGTAGAGTATGGAAAATAAGAAGCTTGAGATGGAAATCAGACTGTGCAGAACCTTTCTTGTCATCTTTAGAGTGCAAAAGGTTTTCTTTAGTAAATGACTCCACATTAAGAAGGCATGTGTATCATGACTAAGTAAAGTTTCAGTAATGGAAGTAGAGTAAGCAATAAGTAGATTTAATGCAATGAAATTAATTGATGGAATGTTTGGTCTGGTTACAAGAGAAAATTCCTCCTGGGAGATTAACTTGTAACTGTCTGTCAGTAGTATTAATTTCATCTTTTTGTCTCTTCAAATTAGCTGTAATAGACGTGTTTCTCAAGGAACACTGTCCCACATGACCTCCTTGTCTCT
>NW_009944877.1:0-34640 GCF_000696875.1 Nestor notabilis
CAGCCTGGAAAAGAGAAAGCTGCATGGAGACGTTATAGCAGCCTCCCAGTATCTGCAGGGGGCCTACAAGGATGCTGGGGAGGGACTTTCATTAGGGACTGTAGTGGTAGGACAAGGGGTAATGGCTTTAAACTTAAACAGGGGAACTTTAGGGTAGATATAAGGAAAAAGTTCTTCACAGTGAGGGTGGTGAGGCACTGGAATAGGTTGCCCAAGGAAGTTGTGAATGCTCCAACCCTGGAGGCGTTTAAGGCCAGGCTGGACAGAGCCTAGGCGACATAGTTTAGTGTGTGGTGTCCCTGCTCATGGCAGGGGGGTTGGAACTAGATGATCTTAAGGTCCTTTCCAACCCTAACTATTCTATGATTCTATGATTCTAACATAAGGGTGAATTATTTTTAGCTCGGTGATCCTGCCCCTCTACTCTGGAGGTCATGTGGGACAGTGTCGAATGTCTTGCAGAAGTCCAGGTAGATGACGTCAACTGCTCTGCCACTGTCCATCAGTCCTGTAGCCCCATCATAGAAGGCCACCAAATTGGTCAGGCAGGATTTCCCCTTAGTGAAACCATGCTGGCTGTCACCAACCACCTTGCTGTTTTTCATGTGCCTCAGCATTCTTTCCAGGAGAATCTGCTCCAAGATTTTGCTGGGCACAGAGGTGAGGCTGACTGGTCTATAGTTTCATGGGTCTTCCACCTTCCCCTTCTTGAAAATGGGGAAATGCAATACAATGGTGTAGAGAAGCACAAGGAACAAAGAAGCAGATAAACCACAAAGGAGTGGGAAGAAGAGAAAAAACTTGTAATGGGGAGTGGGGAAGAGAAATCAGAAGGAGAAAAGTATCTGTGGTGAGGTATTTTCACAGCTAAAATAATCTTTTAGATAAAGTTGTGTGTTTAAAATAAAGAGAAATTGTGTGGAAGAAATGACGAATGAAGGAGTAAAAAGTTCTGTATAACTGGTAGTTTACCCAGGGATGCTGGTGAAACAAGAAATAAGAAAGATTAAGAAATATGACCTTGTATATCAAAAAATAGCTGTGCATCCTGAAACACATTCTACTGCAAAACAAAGCCAAATAACTTGCTTTCTCCTTTGCTGCTACACTGGTGATTTTTCTTTCAGTGTGAATGTTTCTCTGAGACCTGCAACTGTACTTCCATGTATGCTCAGAACTCAAGCGCAACCTAACAGTTATGCTGCCTCTGGTTAAGCATTTCTGTAGCTCAGAAAAAGGCAGAACAGTACATCTCTCCTAAAGGACACATTCCACAGATACAGTCAGCATGCTGAGCACAGGGTGTCAAGACGAGACCTCAAACGATACATAGTTCATTTTTAAAACAGTGGTGATGGCTACATCATCACAGAATAAAAAGTGAAAGAGCTGAATTTAGAGAATCAGTCTGAAGAGTCAAGTCTGTGTCTTTCCTACCTTTAGAGTGACCGAGGCTGCATTTGCATCATGAAGTAGTGCAGTAGAATTAAATGGCTGGTGTTGATGATGTGCATTCAGGAAATCCATGCTTAGAAGTAGTACTCTATGATGTAGTACTAAGGACTGAATGTTAGCTAGCAGCTGGAGGGTGTTAGGTAAGCTACAAGAATCTACATTTTTCTCTAAAAGAAATCAACTTTTATCTAGAAGGAATTCAGTTTGTGCCCTTTGAGACTGTTCCACAGTGTGGACCAAAGCACAGTAAGTAAAGCAGCTCAGCTTTCCTTCAAAAATCCAAGACATGAACTAAAAGTCTTACGTAGCTTCAACTTTGCTCTCCACGTTGCATGTTTCTATCTCTCTTTGCATAGGATGGTATTTGTAGTATGCAGTGACTATCTGATATGTAGTAATCATTTGTAATGATCAGTCTTTCATTTTTAGCACAAATTCCAGAATTTAAATCCCAAAACATTTCCAGTCCTTCTTGGAGTACCTGTATTCCAGTGAAGGATCAGAGGGAGATCAGATTTTCCAGATGTGTTCAGAATTCTGTGAGCGAGCTATGAGAAATTTAAAATTCAGCCCTGTCACCAAATTTTTTTTTTCTTTTTCTTTTTAATAGTACCTTACCTTCCACAGCAGATGTTTTAAAGGAATTCTAGAAAACCAACATTGTATTTTTATTTCTTTTTGAGATCCACTACAACAAATATATTACATGACCTAACTTGACTGCCCTTAAAGCCTGGATTGCACCCTCAGCTGAAAAGAAGACATGCATTTCATGCCTATTGGTAAAATGGTGAAAAATAGGAACTCTTGCTCAATTCTGACAGTGAATGTTTGCAGTAGGCAACTATATAGCTTCCAGATGTGTTTTCAGTATTTCGTTTTATGGAACAGCACAATTAATCCATTGAGCATGGTCACATGCATTGAAATAAACGTAAAAACTCTCACCAATTTCAGTGGGCATACAGTCAGAACTGATGTTACTGAAAACTATTATTTCTGCACTGGAAAAAGAAGTCTAGAAATAAAGACTTTGTTCTGGTAAGCACTTTGTACCTAGGAGCCTACAGTCTAAATAGGCAAGACAAAATAATAGAAAATACAGAGTTAAGAAACCTTTATAAAATAATGTGACAACGTAATGGCAAAGCAAGAAATAGAAAACATAGATTCTGAGTCTTAAAGCCTTTATCCTATTCACTAGAGAAATTACATTATTGAATAGCTTGTTGCAAAGAACTGAGGAGGATGAACAAAGCAGTACAGATTAAGAGATGACTTCCTATAGCTGGAGGATGTTCTCTTGAATAGGCTGATTTAATGAAGCATTAGCACCAGTGAGTTTATGAAGTCTGTGACTGGATTAAACTACTCTGGATTGAGACTATAAACTTTAAGGAATAGACTGATAATCTAAGTGCGTGACAGTTCTAACAGTCATGCTGCAATATAACAGTCACATTATTTATAAAGAAGTTAAAGAGGAAAAAAAGAGATGTTAAAAAGAGTGAATTTCATATAAATAACGAGCTTAAAGACTGCTGATCACACATGCACCAGCAACACCAATAATACCGAACACTGGGGCTTGCTACAGTATCTTCATCTTTTAAAAACTGTGCTTCAGTTCAGGTAATTTTTATGGGTAGTTAATCACATTATTCATTTGCTGACTTTCAAGGTGGTGCAGCTGCCAATCTGTGAAATAAGTGTGTCCCCAGACACCAAGATACCCCTATGCAAGTATTCCTAACCCTGGAGATATGCAATAAAATGTAATGTCTTCTCTAATCACAATAGAAAGGGCAAACTCACATCTGTTTACTTTCACACTTTGCCAGGCCTGATAAGCAGAATTAGGTCTAGCAGTTTCTCTGTTTAAGTATTTTCCTGGACAATACTGGCAATTAAGAGGCACTGCCTTTTTCTGTTTTTAACTATATTTTGCCAGCATAATCTTCCTTTTCCCATTTATCTCCTTAATTTCTTAGCATTAGACTTCTTCTCTGTATCTCTGTGCTCAGCTCTTGCAGGCATGTAAGAATGCGACTTAGTAGTGAGCACCATTAGCCAGTGCAGCTGCAGCATAGTTTTGAAAGACCTGAGAACACAACTGGCAGAAAACAAATAACAGGATCTAATAACAAGCTAAAGGATAGATGTCACAACCACAATTCTCTGATTGTCCTGGATATTTTTAATTTAGACATTATACAAAAAGGGAATTAAAATAGATGGATAGGAAATGGTGTTCTGTTCTGGGAAAAAATAATTTTATCCCCACCCTCCAATCCTAACATATTTTACTTGTAAAATCTAAATGCTCTGCCATATAACATTTTACAAGCATTTGGAAAAACAGCTCTTAGTAGGTTCATTTTCTTCTAAGACAACATTAACAATATGCAGTCTGGAAATATTCTGAATATGGTTTGTATATTTATATTTTCTATGTTTTTCCTGGGGTACAGAGAAAGACCACTAGAGTGATCTCTTCTTTTAGGAATTCTAATTAAACTGTTGGTATACTGGGAACATATCTGACTAGTAAAATTGAGGCACCTTGAGATTTGTGACAGTTGTCCAAATAATCAGCTTGAAAAGGAGTATATTTTTATTTTTGTACAAACCATACTGTGTTTGCATAGTAAAATATTGAAACTATATTGTCTGTTAGAATGATAATTAGGGCAATGCAATTAAGCAATTGCTTGGCCTGGACTTGCAACTTCACTGAAAATTCTTTAGTTTCATTGCAGGATACTATCTGCCTTAGCTATGCCTCATTGTGGGATGAAGATTTAGGAAGAGAACAGCAGAAATAAGGAATCTCCACTTGCAATTACAGAAAAATTGCCTCCTCTGTAAGAATAATCTGCTTGTATAGAACCAAGAGCTAAGTCTAAGTGATGTTATTAAGAGAATTAGGAGAGTAAACATTTTTAAATTATTTATGGACCCATTGTATATAATTTATGAATCATTTTACTTAAATCAGAAAGAACATACAAAAGACACTGTGGATCACAACAACAGAATATTCAAGTCACAATGCTTGCTTATACAACACACCTTACAGAGGTTGTCTAAGTGTTATTATGTTATACATGACTATCTCAAAATACTTTCAGAGAACCCTTGTTAGAATTGTGACTAGTTCATACAGGTCTTCAAAAAGTAAGAGCATGTCTTTTTTGTCATAGTCCTCTAAATTATGTATGATAACTTGAAAACTGAGTGAATGGTCATTTGATTTTCACAAAAGAAAAGCATTTATTTGAGACATTGTGTATGTATTAAACCAGTTGAAAAAATTCAAGTATTTGCCTGTATAACTGGATTACGAAGTATATTAGAAGAAAAGGTTTTTCTAGAAGCTTTAAGAAATAAACTAAGATCAGTCACTGCAGCCATCTTCTGGGGGAGAAAGAATATGCTTTTAAGAACATATACCATTATAGTAGCAAGTAATGACAGTAATATTATAGAATAACACCATCATGAAATATGCTTTATTTTCCAGTGAGAAACACAATTGAGTTTACCAAATAGAAGTGAACTCACTTATCACAATCTAAAGACATTCCACACAGAAAAAACTCATAAATGAACTCTGGAATAATAAAAGTCCCAATTCTTGTTTTATTCCCCTGCCATGATCTCACAATGGCCATAGTGAAAGAACACAGATTTGGTGAGTGAGATTTTATCCTACTTCCCCTGTTTTTCATATTCATTCAGTAGCAAAGTTGTCAAATGATTCCAAATAGTCAAACTTCTTGAAACTCAAATGAGACAGTGCACAAAGTACCCTAACATTAAATATTCCAATATGATTAAATAGCATTAATAATTTTAATTGTATTTACTTACTAAGTTTTGTCCATACAATGTTTCAAAGCCATTTTGTATGACATTTTGTGAAAATGATTACTTCCTATGTACCTGAAAGTATTTTCCCCAATACATTTTTCTCAAAGTAATTTGTTATATCTCCTACAAGAAAGATCCTAGGAACTGCTTTATGCCTTGCTATGCCTTCAACAGTAAAGATTTTCAGGAAGACTTACTCCTAAATCTCCACTTAATACTTGCTTTTGTGCTTGTTCTAAGTTTGTTATGTCATCTTTTGTTAGGAAAGAATAATGGAATTCAGAAATCATGGGCTACTTGTGAGGGCTAAGGAAAAACAAAATCAGGTTAAACACATTTGAAATTTCAAAGTGACATGATGTAATTCAGAATAATAATTAAATCTAATTGTCCTGCGTCCCATCAATTTAAATGCAGTAAGTACACTACAACACAAAAGGATAGTGTATATTTGATATGTATCACAAGCAAAAGATGGTAAAATTTCTTACAGTTGTCTTGTAGAGCAACTTGGAAGAATATGGAGGAAATCTCAGTGAACTTCAGTGTACCTATGTCGTGATTTAAGCTGGATAACAAATGCTGCATAGGTAGACGCATTGATTTGCACTTCACATATTTAATTATTATTTAAATATTCATTATCTTAGTTGTCCTGAACCAGGAAGTTCTTACAGACTTCAGGTTTGTCCTCTACTTCATGCTTATTTTCACTGGAATAGCTTCAACAAGGAAGACTAAGGGAGAGAGATTCCCAAACATAACAAAACCTACCTGTGAGAGTACTCTTCTGAGAGGTTGTAGTAAGGACAACACTGTTCAGATGACCAAGACTGAATTTTGAAATGTCCATTTGAGATGGACAAGTAGTTTAACGACTTACAATAGAATCATAGAATTGTCTGGATTAGAAAGGACCTTTGAAGGTCATGTAGTCCACCCCCTCTGCAATGAGCAAGGACATCTTTGACCAGATTGGGTTGCTCAGAACCCTGTCCAGCCTGAGCTTGAATGATTCCAGGGATGAGGCATCTACCTTTCTGGGCAACCTGTTCTAGTGCCTCACCACACTCACCGTAAAGAAAATCCTTTCTTACTTCTGGTCTAAATCCACCTTCTTTTAGTTTAAAGCCATTCCCTCTTGTCCTATCCCTACATGCCATTGTCAAAAGTAGCTCTCCAGATTTCTTGTAGGCCCCCTTTATGTACTCAAAGGCTGCTCTGAGGTCTCCCTGGAGCCTTCTCTTTTCCAAGAACAAGCCCAACTCTCTCAGCCTGTATTTGTAGGAGCACTGCTCCATCCCTCTGATCATCTTTGTGGCCCTCCTCTGGACCCATCTCAACAGGTCCAAGTTTTTCCTGTACTACAGACTCCAGAGCTAGATGCAGTACTCCCCGTAGGGTCTCATGACAGCAGCGTAGAGGGGAAGAATCATCTCCCTTGACCTGCTGACCACGCTTCTTTTGATGCAGCCCAGGGTATGGTAGGCTTTCTGGGCTGCAAGTGACATTGCCAGGTCATGTCCATCATGAACTTGATGATACCAGAGGGACACACTGCTTAAGAAATAACACTTCCTGACTTATGGACCCTTCAAGTTCTGTATGCAACTAGGAAAGAATAACAACAAAGTCTCCACAACAGCACAGTAAGTCTCCACAAGTCTCCACAAGAACAGCAACAACCAAATAACTATTTTTCATTGGATTGTACACTTCAGGAGAATTCTAGGTACATTTAACTGGTCTGAACAGCATAGTAAACAAGGGTGGTAAGGAGTGGAAGTAAACACTTCTACAAGCAGTACGTCTGATTCCCTGATACAGATGCTAACAAGCTACATTTTTGTGTTTTCTAAAATGATTTAGCAGAGGATCTGGTAAAGAACACCAGATTTTACATGGAGATTTTTTCTGTGATCCTCACATATGAAAGTTTGAGGGATGCGCTGTAGGTATACGATTTATGGATATCTGTTGTAACTCAGTAGAGTATATCGACAGTTACACAGCTGCATTTCAGCAGCAAAGAATGTAGAAGCAGTGCTAAAATTAGGCCTTTCAGCATAATTGACAAATTGCTTGCATTTGAATTTTGAAGGCAGATAAAATAACAATAAATATTGAAAAAATGCAGTTAATCTATTTCAAATGCATTTTAATAGATCAAAACAATAATTAAAATAAAAAAAATCAATGCAAGCTCTTTCTCTGTTGTGAACTCTGCTGGCTAAAATAGGAAAAGTCTAAACATTATTTGTACACAGAGTAGCTTTTTTCAATGTGATCATTAAAGCAACCTCTTTGGATAATCTCTTACGCTTCCTTATTGCAATGCTGATCTATTCTTCCTCTAGCCTTAATTTTCTTTCGCCTGATCTCACACAGTATACAAACACTGGAGCACAGCTTATGTGCACTTTCCATTTTGTGGCTATTTTGTTGTTGTTATGTGCCTTTTTTTTTTTTTCTAAAAATCATGATGTGTTTCTAGTGGTAAGAAATTAGACAAAAAGAGGAGGATTTCACAACAGGCTGAATGCCAGAAAGAATCATACTTATCACCTACAAATTTTCCTAGGGTTTCATAGGTGCACCTGTACTAATAAATTAAACAGGGCCAGGTCAAGACTGGAGCTATGTCATATGTTAATTCATACTACTTAACTGTTAGCATACTCTTAGGCTTGTTTTGGTCTCTGCCTACTAATATTGTCTCCTTAATCAATGCTTAGATAAAGTTCAGATGGAACAGAGCAGGGTGGATGCTCAGCCAGTAAAACAGATGTGGTCTGTCTGTCCTTTTTTGTTTGTTCATCTGGATCTGGGAGGGTCAGTGAGTGTATCCCTCAAAAGAGGAGTTCTGTCATAGGACTTGCTCTCAGTGCAAGAAATAAATGAAGTTGTGGTCTGTCACATTTACCACATCTTTCATACGTTCTTTCTTGTTTATCAGTTCCAGTGGCTAGTAGTAGGAAAAGGTGAAACAATATATTTTCTTGACCCTAATCAAAATCTTTCTCTCTATAGATATTACAGTTTTAGATGAAGGCAGGAAGCAGTAGAGACATTGGTCATTAATGAGCAGCCGCAAACTGATGGTGGTTTTCATCAGGCTGTACACAGTATCTCGTGTGGAGCAGCCAAGCTGCAGCAAAGCAAAGCCTGATGGTGAGAGTTCCAGTCCTAAAATGCTGTCAACTTCTGTGGGCTAAGGAAATACACCTTTTGTGCAGAGCCAAGAGTTTACTGAAAGTGGGGTGAAATGTGGTCCTGGTCTCTGGGGAGGGTTGGGGGAAGTCCCAGGGGAGCTGGGCAGGGATACTTAGGGCTGGCGGGGTCCTCAGGACCCTGACATTGCTTTAGGAAATATGGTCAAGGCGGATGGCAACAAGTGTTCAGCATCCCTAATCACAATCTTCAGCAGGCTATGTTGTTAAAGGGAGGTGCTAAATTCTGTTTACTCTTAAGTCTGCTGAGTCTACTTTTGTACATTTCCTAACACTGTCAACTTACTTGCTCTTTATTCATTAAATTAGTAGTGTAGTGATTGAATTTGCTATATATACATTTTATTGTGTATGTTAAATCTTATCTATGTTGAATTGGTTCTTTTTTCTCTTGGTTAACGCTATGATCAGCTTCAATAACCTGGTAGCTTTTTGTATCACTTTAATGACGAGCTGCTGACCACTGGTAATTGTTATTGATAGCCCTGGGGCATCCCTTATATTCCTGCACTGGCCCTTTTAAAGCCTCTGATCTCATCTTTGCTTGTACCTTTTAAGAGTTGTTAACTTGTTAATAACTCTGTTTTTCTTCAATAACCTTTCAATTGTATTTTTCTTTGAAACACAACTAACTTTTTATAAGCACAATGTAGTAGCACATGCATCCTTGTCTTAGGGTCATTGACTTGTTCAGGCTACAGAAATAATAATCCATTAGAAGATATGTATAGATTTAATGCCTTGATAACTACTTGTTATTAACATCTTTTTGTTATAGCATTATCACTGGTGTGTTAATCAGTGCATGATACAATAGAAGAATAGTGATGATTATCTTTTTTTTTAATCAGATTAAATTTCCATTTCTGAATGGGGAAAAGAGAGCAAAGTTCACTGTGAATATTGCTGACAATAATGAATTTGACTAGATCTATGGATGATTTCAAACAGCCCAAGCAATGTAGTGTAGAACAGTTGAGAAATTATCTGCCGTAGAACAAGAAGTGGTCTTATTTTTATTATGTTCCTTCTTGCCTGGATTTCTCTTATGTAGGGCCATAATACTTCCAGACAGAAAAGAACAAAGTATCTTAGGAAAAATTATATTCATATACAAGAAGGGTCTGCAAAATCCATTGATGTCACTAGGACTGTTCTTGTGCCACTGGGAATTGGACCAGTCACAGATCTCTATGTGTATATACTTCAAGTTTGAAAGAAAGAAAATCAGCTACAATGAACAGATAATGAAAATACCTAGAATAAGTACAGGTGGCATATGAACAACTAGGGTTCAAAACTATATTCCAGCTTACTCTGTCTAGCTTAATAAACATTTTATTCAAATTTAAACAACTCCAGCAGGAGACAGTGAGGCAGAAAAAAAGTTACGCTAGAGTGCAGTGGTTACTGCACATAAGTGACTGGAAGAAGTGAAAATTTGTCAGCCTGAATATATTTTCTTGCAGCAAGATGATGAAAACTATCCTTGTAGTTGCAGAATGAATAGGATCTTACAGCATGTAAGAAGGAATATTATATGAAGTAACATTATTTTTTAAGATGTCTCTCTGCTAAAATTATGAACAAAAATGAATATTAAATTGTGCTGGAATCCCCATGCAATTCCATGCGTATCACATAAAAATCAAACAATTCATCATGAATAATGTTAGTGCTGAACAAGAAGCAACAAAATAATTTTAAATAATAATTAAGTCTGATGCTGTAGCAAGCTGCTTTAGTGTTTTGTTAAATTGAGTAGTAAATTCATGCACCATTTGGCAATTATGCATTATGAACTAAGAATATTACTGTGTTTCCGAATCCTGATATTAATGAGGCCTGACTAAGCCAGCACATAGCAGAGCACATATAGCCTCTGTTATATGTGCCTGTCCTGTTATTACGTAAGTTTTTTTGCAACTTTTATGTAAAGGGAAAAGTAAGTTACTCTGCCTACTGCCATCATCTTTGCAGGTAATGAGGAAGCGTTACATTAAACTAATTTAATATAGTCTGAAATTGAAAAGTTGGCATTTCAATGACAGCAGGGGACCTAAATTCAAAGCTCCTAGTTTTAATGAGTTCATTCTTTCATTGACATATGGATTAATCCAATGTGCCTGCTTGTAGTGGGTAAAGCCTGTTGTTGTAGAAGACATCTAACTTTCTGTTGAGCATAGAAGAGTACGCAAAAAATGTCCTTTAAACTACCCTGTTTTTTTAATTCCACCTGTAGCCCTGGAAATTCTTCTCTTTTTTCTCTTGAGCTACTGGTCTCTGTTTCTAAGCATTTATTTTTATGATCCAGAACTACTGTAAGTGAATAGTCTTTAATTCTTTATAAAATACCTATTTTGGGGGCTGCATGTCTCTGAGGGACAACATTATGGTTGTAAAATTTTCATGTAATAGCTCTGAGGTTGAAGGCAATAAGAGAGCTAGAGAGTTTCAGGTCAGAGCTCAGAGTAAATTCATTAATTCTTTTTTTAACAGAAAGCACATAAAAAATTAATGAATTGGGCCTGCTGAGCTTAGTTTGCTATATGTTGCAGTAAACTTTTTTTTTTTGGTTAAGTATTACTTGCAACTTTACATTTTTAATCTGCAGACAAAGAGATGGAGAGAGACAAAAAGAAAAAGAATAACATTAAGGGAATAACTTATCCCACATACATTACGCTATGTGGTGCAGTTACTGCTGTCCTAGAAAGAGATCATTCTAATATCCTAACAAACACTTCAGTCAGTACAAATGTAGATATTAACAGATATACACACAGATATACATATAGCTAAGGGGATGCAGAGGATGTTCATGCTGAAGTCTACTCAAGTGCCATGGTTTGGATTAAATTAATGTTTGGAATGCAGCATCCCACACTGACATTTTGGGGATAGGTTGATATAATGTATTCAGTTTATTACCCATCTTTTCTTCTCCCCTAATGCAGTTGCATACACATATATTAGCACCAGCTTCTGTGGCAAGAACACCAGCATCTTATGATGAAGTTAGCCCATACACCTGTATTTGGTCTACTACTGCTTTCAGAGTGCAGTGCATAATAATTTGACAAGCAGTCTAGCCACATTCATGAGGCGCTGCAGTCAAGCCCTATTAACTTTGGGTAGCATTTCGCCATGTTGATTAACTGGCTTAGGTTAGTGCCAGTGTAGTGATTTTTATGCTTCAGTCCCCTAAAGAATGTAGACATACCCTAAAGACAGATGGAAAAATATGATAAAAAAATACAATGAACATGAAATGATTATTTAAGCAATTAATTGGAGCTTCTTAAATGAAAAGTGCATTTTAGACCTAGAGTTTCTTTAGGTTCTTTAACCATTATGAATACTTCTAGAGTGAATATAACCAGTACTGTGTTATGTGCTTAATGGTGCTATGCAGTGGAAAATCTACTACAATTAAAAACTGGCTTCAGGCCATTTGATTTACAATGAAAGGAAAAATCTTAGCAGTGCAGGTAAAAAAAATCCTCAAATTTCAACAGGCTGTGATATTTCTTAAAAATATATGGGTCATAAAAGTAATCTGAAACATCCAGAACAAAACAATTCAAAGCACACACAGAAAAGGAGTGAAACATACTGTAAGGGTGATATACAACGTATCATAATTTAAAATATTTTTAAAGTTAGGGGGATGAATACTTTACTGATGTTATGATAGATTTTTAGGTTAGATTTTCCAGTGTGATTTTTTTTTTCACATGCACACACACTCACATATAAGCAAACAAAACAGACAACAAAAAGAACTTTGCTATTTAAGTTTAAATTTCAGGAAGAAGACAAGATATTAACATTTCCCATTGAAAAAATATAAATCTGATAAGGTAATTTATATTTTAAAATGTATGGCAGATAAATGATGAGCATTATGATTAACTGTTGAATTAGTACTTTTTAAAATCCTAGTCTCTAGTCTTTTTGACCATAGTGTCTCTACTCTTCTAGTGCTAGTAGTAAACAATGTTGCGTAACTGGGATGATTGCAAATGGCAAGAATTCTTCCTTGTAGACATAGCTGATCTTATAGGAGAAAGCTTATGGTCGCTTTAGCTGTTTCTGGAGATTGAGTGTAAATCCAAGTCCATAGTTGGTCCAAACCCATGTAACAGCCATATTATCTGGGAATAAAAAAATCAGACTTACATTCCAGAGTGGGCCAACAGAGCTACATCACAGTCCTACCTGCTCAGTAGATAACTGAGTTGGGTCTTCCTTAAGAATAGATATTAAACATTCAGACACAAGCAAGCAATAGGCACTATTGACCGCTGGTAAATTTAAAGCCACTCATTAATAGCAATAATAGGGAGAAGCATTGTCTGCTCTGACAATTTGGAGAATGAGAGGACAAAGAATTTGTTTCTGAAAGGAATATATTCATGACAGGGAAGAAACATGGGAATTTAATTTTGTCCCTGCAAAAGTTAACAGATTAATGTATGCACAGTAGTCCAGTTGTTTAGAATGATCTGATTTTGTCATTTATTCCCTGATCCCATTTGAGGAATGTATATTTGAAACAAATTTAGTACCGGGTATCTTTGATTTTCTTCATCTTAGCTAGTATTAGGCTATATTTTGGATTTGTGCTGGAAACGTTGATAGCAGAGGGATGTTTTAGCTACTGCTGAGCAATGCTTACACAGAGCCAAGGCCCTTTCTGCTCCTCACACCACCCCACCAGTGAGTAGGCTGGGGGTGCACAAATAGTTGGGAGGGGACACAACCAGGACACAGCTGACCCCAACTGAACAAAGAGATATCCCAGACCATATGGTATCATGCTCAGCATATAAAGCTGGGGGAAGAAATTGATGGTGTTTATCTTCTCAAGTAACTGTTACGTATGATACAACCCTGCTTTCCTGGAGATGGCTGAACATCTGCCGGCGGATGCGAAGTGGTGAATGAATTCCTTGTTTTGCTTTGCTTGTATGTTTGGCTTTTGCTTTAACTATTTAACTATTGAACTGCCTTTATCTTAGCCCACAAGTTTTCTCACTTTTCTGATTCTCTCTCCCATCCTACTCGGTGGGAGTGAGCAAGTGGCTGTATGGTGTTTAGTTGCCAGCTGGGGTTAAACCACAACATAATATTTGGAGGATATATTAATAACTTCCACTGAATTCAGTTAGACTGCAGATGTTCAGAATGTCTGAAAATCAGCAAGCATCTTAATATGATTAAACAAGGATTTTAGTGCTTTGTGTTTGTCCTGGGTTCAGCTACAGCAGTCATTTTTTCTCCTTCTTAGTAGCTGGTGCAGTGCTGTGTTTTTGACTTTCAGTCTGGGAACAATGCTGATAACACCGATGTTTTTAGTTGTTGCTAAGTAATGTTTACTCTGACCAAGGACTTTCTCAGTCTCATGCTTTGCCAGAGAGGAGGGGAAGCCAGGAGGAAACAGAGACAGGACACCTGACCCAAACTGGCCAAAGGGGTATTCCATACCACAGCATGTCATGCCCAGTATATAAACTGGGGGGAGTTACCTGGAAGACCCAGATCGCTGCTCGGGTCGGGCTGGGTATCGGTCGGCGGGTGGTGAGCGGTTGTGTCCTTTTCCCTTGTTATTCCTCTTATCATTATTATTGGTAGCAGTAGTGATTTGTATTATACCTTAGTTACTGGAGAGCTGTTATCTCAACTCGTGGGAGTTACATTCCTCCAATTCTCCTCCCCATCCCTCCGGGAGCGGGGGGAGGAATGAAAGGGGGGGAGTGAGCGAGCGGCTGCGTGGTTCCAAGTTGCCGGCTGGGCTTGAACCACGACAGTGTTATATACCAGTTTCTGAAAACAGCCTTCAGTAAATTCATTTGGAATGGTTTAACTCAATCCTTTTCTGTAGTGTTTATGTTCTATTTACATGTTACTGCTTCAAGAAGGTGTTTATAAACCAATGTGATTTCTCTATACTAAAACCAAAGAGAGTTCTGAACCACAAATATGGAATATATAGACAGGGCATTCAAGAACTGGTACAGAAAAGTGAAGAGATTAAAAAAATAGATTTTATTTTTTTAATATATTCTATAACATATGCAGTCTTTGTCAGTCAATAATCACAATCAGATCTGGTAAATTATATTGCTCAAAACCGAATTCTTTTTCCCAAAAGAGGAACAAAATGTGCTCTCATTTAAAGTGGCTTTTGTTTAAAAGAGACAATATACAGTCCCACGCATGCCCAGTTTGGAGGCAATGCAGACCAGGAGCAGTCTCTCCTCAGCAACCAGTGCTGAGCCCCTCATTCACCTCACTCCTGCTGGATTCTCCCAGTAGCTGTTTTTTTTCAGGACACACATCATTCCCACCCCAGCAGCTGGCAGCCATATACTCCAATAGCTAGAACTGGGACCCCTACTTGCTCCAGCAGCCAACACCACAGGCCACAAATGCATGCATTCCTTGTCTGACTCCTGTAGCTGGTCCCAAATCCACTCACGCCATTCCCCCCAGTAGCAGACACCTAGTTCTTGCAGCACTGACACACACCAAGGACACAGAGTGAGACTAAACAGAGAAACAGCTGAAAAAACAATTTAATAAGATTTTGCCGAGGTGAGTAGCTCTGGAGCTCATGCCTTCAGCATTGGGGCACGGGAAAACAGTGTCTGTGAGTCTCCAGCCTGAATGGCCAGAACCATCAATAGATCCCCAAGGCCTTATCAGGCCTGGCCCAGGGGCCAGCACCACTGTTGACCAAGCAGCTGACTCATAGGCGTGGTGTCATCCCTCCTGGCACTGCCCCTGAGTGGATAAAACATTCACCTGGGAGTGACAGTGGCTTGGTTTGAGTGGAGGAGAGTGTGTGAGGTGCTGCTGCTTCGCGTGGGCAACACAGGTACAGTCTGGAGCAGTGTGGGGATAATCAAGAAGGATTACAGAATCCTGGAGTGGTGGTCAAAGGCTCTGGAGCACAGGTAATTTTCTCATCAATCCTCCTGGTCAAAAGGAGGGGGTTTGAAAGGGCCAATGGAATAGACAAATGGTTACAGGACTGGTGCCACAGCCAGGGGTTTGGCTATTTTAGACCATAGAACTCATCTCAAGAAACCTGGTCTGCTAGAGGCTGATGGGGTCCATCTGTCAGGGAGAGGGAAGAGAATCTTCAGTCACAGGTTTCCCATGCTGGTGAAGGAGCACCTGATGAGCACTGCAAAGGACTTCCAGACAATAACCCAGCATCATCAGTGGCCCAACTGAAATGCCTCTATGCCAATGAATGTAGCATGGGGAACAAGCAAAAGGAGTACACATGCCTGAAGAGCTATGACCACATGGACATCATGCAGACATGGTGGGATGCCTCCTGAGACTGGAGTGTTAGAATGCAAGGATACAGGCTCTTCAGGAAAGACAGGCTAGGGAAATGAGCGCATGTTGCCTCTATGTCAATGGCCAGCTGGAGTGTGTAGAGCTCTGCCTGGGGATGTGTGAGGAGCTGACCAAGAGGGACATGGACCTGCTTGAGTGAGTCTAGAGGAGGGACATGAAGATAATCAGAGGGCTAGGGCACCTCTTCTATGAAGACAGGTTGAGAGAGCTGGGATTATACAGCCCCGAGAAGGGAGGGCTCAGGGGAGATGTTCTAACAGTCTTCCTTTTCAGATTTACTGTAGGCTTCCTTTAGGTACTGGGAATTCTTACTAGGTCAGTGTCCTGGGTTCAGCTGTAGCAGTCATTTTTCTAGTAGCTGGTACAGTGCTGTGTTTTTGACTTTAGTCTGGGAACAGTGCTGATAACACCGATGGTTTTTGTTCTTGCTAAGTGTAGGACTGATATGTAAAACAGATACTTGCCTCAACCATTGCTGTTCATGAACTTAGGACTGATACGTAAAACAGGTATTTCTCTCAACCATTGCTCTCTGTGACCTATGAACTGTAGTGAGTGTGGCAAGACTTTTTACCCCTCAGAAAGAGACTTTATTGCTCTCTGAAACAACTTGTGGATTCGGCTCTGTTGATTCAGCTGCTCGTCCTTGCACAGGGAGGAGGCTAGGATGTTTCAGTTCTGACAAGTGGATGGGAACATCCTTGCATGAACAAACTGTATGGTCAGCAGATAAAAACCTACTGAAATGTGTGATTCATGGATGCAGCCCAAGGCTGGTCACAGTTGTTGCACAGTGTTGGGGCAATGGATAAGTGATTGACATCTGGACACAATATGGTATAAAGGACTGCACAACCACCGGCTAGTTGGAAGACTTCTCCCACCGATGAGATGACGTGATGCTGTACGACTCCATGGTGGTAACTTAACTATTTGACTCTCTCTCTCTCTCTGCAAATCTGTTGATATCATGCTTCTATCCTTTTTTTTCCTACTCTTTCTCTTTTCCTTCTTCTCTTTTATTCACTATTATTTTATTTTATTTTTTACAATAGTTTTAGATAATAAATTGTGTTATCTGGACATTTGACCTCGTTTGTGTCTTAATTTCACCCCGTGAGATATGAATCCTGTTTGTACAGTCCACCGGAATGTGACATTTTTTTTATTTGGTGTCAGAAGTGGGATCTCTAGGTGTGAAAGTGTCCGGTAAATCATTAGTATCCCCTGGGAGGTGAGCGATCACATTTTTGTGTGAGTGAAGTGTGCTTATAAAAATAGAGTAACTTTATGCTTGGTACCAATCCCAAGGTGTTATGATGCTACTTTTTTGGTTTAAGAAAATGAACTTAAATGAAAAGGGAGTTGTAGATTGTGAGGAAGCACTGTTTACATTACTGGGAAAAAATAATGCCCTTCCATCAGTGCTAGGTCAGGACCGGGCATGGGATAACCAGTATAATTTGCAAAATATGTGTGACTGTACTAATGCCCTCCAAAAGGATCATCATCTGTGGGACAGCAAGGGTAAGGCAATTGTGTGCACATTGTTGGGCACAGCATTTCAGCTGCTGTAAAGGAGCAATTGGGCAGAAAACCACGATATGCAGCTCACAGAGTCTTTGCAATTACTAACAGAGTCCTTACAGCAACAACTACAGGATGTAAGAGGTAAATTAGCAGAGGAACAGCAAAAAAATGTGTTGCTGCAACAAGCCTTGAGGGACGCCTTACAAATGGAGACTGTTCCAAAGGGCAAGTAGAAGCTGTAGGGGAGCCTTCTGTGGTCCGACAGGTTACCCCTGTGTACCCACAGGATGACTTGCAGGAGTTACGAGCTCATGCAGATCAGGGAGTGCCTCAAATGCGGTCAGTAGTAAAAAGAGAATATGTGTACGCGGATGACCAGGACAATCGCCCTCAAGTGACTACAAAAGAGACACCTTATTCTCCAACTGAATTGGCAAAATTAAAAAGGGATTATGGTAGGAATCCAGAAGAAATGGCAACTGAATATGTATGGAGAGTTTCCCTTATGGGAGGAGACCAGATTTTGTTAACAGAACAGGAAGTGGATGGGTATTGGGGCCCGGGGCTGTTTCTAACAATGAATGATTGCTGGGCACCTTAGTCTTTTACCCAGAGAACTGCTTATTGGATGAGTGGTCTTCACACATTGGAGCGTGGAGATCCACTGGCAATAACTGGGAATATTGATCAATTTGTGGAAACCATGACAGTCAAGTAGGAATAGGACAAGTTGGAATGGTTTTGAAATGAAAGAGGGTAGATTTAGACTAGATATTAGAAAGAAGTTCTTTCCTGTGAGGGTGCTGAGACACTGGAACAGGTTGCCCATGGAAGCTGTGAATGCCCCATTTCTGGCAGTGTTCCCCAGCTCTGGCAGTGTTCAAGGCCATGTTGGATGGTGCTTTGAGCAACCTAGTCTAGTAGAAAGTGTCCCTGCCCGTGGCATGGTGCTTGGAACTAGATGACCTTTAAGGTACCTTCCAACCCTAACCACACCATAATCCTGAAGCAGGACAGATTGTAGTGATCAGCCACAAGCTCAGGAAAGTGTTCTGACTGGCCCCATTTAAACATTTTTCTATCTCTGATTCCTAGATTTCTGTATTCCTAAATTTTAACCATCGGACTTAATGGATTTAATGTTTCCTATCAGGAGAGAAATAATTTAAAAGCTGTGATACATGGAAACATATCTTAAATACCTACTGATGCTGTGTTACATAACTGGTATGTAGTATTATTTTCTTAACTCATTTAATGGTAATTATTTTGGAATTTAATTCCAGTAACAATTAGAGACTCTCACTCTTGCCTGATAATTAGTTATGATAGAAACTGTTTAAATACAATTTGATAGTCAGAACCTGAAACAATCTCCTTACTAGGTAAGTCAGAAGAAAAATAATAATGATTTTAAAAAACTTGTTAATTTTTAACTTCTTTCTTTGTCAGTTTGCTTTAAAATACGTTTTCATTCATTCTTACATTGCAGTTGGACTTTGTCAGAATGAAACAAGTTTATTTTTCAGTGTAGGAAATGAAGCATAAAAAGTAAAAATCAATGTCGTGCCATTTCCATTATTGCTGAGATGGACTCTTGAAAATGTCGTGCTTATTTCAAAATTCGATCGTTCTATTCCTGATCATGCTTGATTCTCACTGTAGTTAGCTAATGACTTTCTTCTATTTCCACTGCCAGAAAAGAAAAACTCACTGACTTCCAACAAAGCAAAATCAGGTCCTATATCTAATCAAAATGTGCAGTGGATGGTAGAAAACAAGTCTCTTTGATTCATATTAATTGGTTTTGTGTCCTTGAAATATACCGAATAATTTTACTATGGTTTTTCTTTATGTTCTTTTGCATCTGGAAAGTCAAGATGACTAGAATTTTTGCATTAAAAAATTTGGGAGACCATAGACCTACAGAATCTAATTTTCAAAAGGATTCTATAGTGCTAACTCTGGTCTTATTGAAGTAAAAGGAACTGCAACATTGACCTCAGTAGGAAAATACCAATGACTCTAGAAATCCTTATGATACCTATGCAATGATACTATAGAAACAACAGTACTGCCTAGACAATGTTACTTGTTTGGCATAAATTATCTTAATCTCCTAGTCTATTATAATTTAAAAATGTACAGAGTTTTCCTAAACAAAAGTATTTTATTTTTCTCTACTCAACTCAGAGAATGAACAGTTCTTCGTTAGTTGTTGTTTGCTGTTGAAAAAAAAAATCAGCATGATCTTTTAATAATTAGGAACCTTATCTTGTCAGATTTTGCCTAACTTGAGCAAACATCTACAACAACTGAGATTTTTAAATGTCTTGCAAAACTGGGTCCCAAAACATCATTCAATTTAATAATGAAATATTGAATGAGATAATGAAATCAATTAAGAGGCTTCAAAAAAAATCCAACACTGAACAAATTAAGAAATCCTCTCTAGCCATGTTTCCTTGCATTTTTTACATGCATACCATTAACTCACCTAATGTTTAGTTGACAGAATTGAACAATAACATTTGCTTAATGGTTTATACAGCCTTTAGATCTTTTCTTATTATCAATTAAGCAACATTGTAAATCATTTTTCTTGCGTATTATTTGCTTAATCTACTGAAAGCACATAATATTCAAATACATACAGCAGCAACAGCTTCTGATAGAAATTGAATTCAATTTGTTTGGAAGCCAATATAAATAAAATGTTCTTGAAAAGCCAAAGTTTGCCAACTGTTTTTGAAGCTGTCATGTAACAGTAGGTGGCTGTTAATGGCAGATCTCTATTAATAAGGAAAACATTTTCAGTCAAATAACATTCTCATTATAAATTTATTGCTTAAGTAATAAGGAGATGTGAGAGAGAGGAAATATCCAGCACAAAAGTGCTGATAAAGGTATATTTTAGTCTTCAATATTTTCCTGATTCTAGCTGCTTCATCAATGCATTCTGTTATTTTTCATGTTTTTTAAGTACTATGCTTTAAAAATAGTTCATTGAATGAATATGTCTAATTATCAATATTTTATCATATTATTGGTTAGATGCTGTAGCTGAGACTGAGGCCCTGCTGTACTATTGTGCAGATACCTAAAAACTGCTGCGCAGTTTCTACAGTGTGAACTGAAGACAAAGGAAAAATGGAAGCTGTTTCCTCTCTACTGTAAATTAAGAAGAAAAATAAATTACTTGCTAAAAGTCATACAGGAGAGTTTCTGCAGAAATGCAAATAGGTCATAACCTTTTGAAGAGAGCTGATCAAAATATACGGTCTCCAAATTTCAACTGTGAAGTACATGTATATGTAGTGTACATACACATTTTAATTTGTGATATGACTTCTATACATAAAGTTTTTCTTAGTTCTGTATTTTAAATAAAAGATTATTTTATATTTGTATATAAATATTTTCACAGCTGTCTGTCCATCATGAAATGACAAAAATATTAATTCCCTGAACATCGACTCAGAATCTATAGTTACAAAATCTTTTCAGGGACATTAATCTTTTAAAGCCATCTCAAGACTGTCAATTTTCATGTGTACAGCTTCAAAAAAGGGATGACCCATGTGCCAGATGCCCAGCTAGCCTGGTTGGCTAGGAATGCTGAATTTTGGTTTCTGAAGTTTGCTTGGGTTTCCCCAAGGGTTCCTCAGAAGATCTGACTCTCCCACAGTTATGGATCCTGGAGTTCTGGTAAATCCCAACTGACATAAAAGTAGAATTGTTTAAATGATTTTTTTCTCTAACTTTTTAATGTAAATACACTCACTATATTTGACAATGCAACACACTAGTTCAGAATTAGAATAATAATTATGACTTTTTTATCTTTCTGTAGAATATATTACTAGAATACAATGTAGATAGCATGCAATCACATCTTATGCTACATTGCTAAAAAAGTTAGTCCTGGTTTGTTCGAGGTATCAATCAGTTTAAGAGTGGAATATATAAATGCAAGCAAGGGTAGTAAAATAAATTACATGCTTTAATTTTCTTCTCTTACCAAGTAGAGATATTTAATTTAATCTCTACTGAGAGATGAGAAACTTGGAGCATTCTAAGTTGGCTGGATCTACATCACCTGATGTCTGAAAGACATATATCTGAGTTAGTGTAGTGCTGTGCTCAATTTTTATACATTTAGAAGCAAGACATAAACAATTCATGCAATATTAAGAGAAATGGCATATTAGTGTGGCCATACTAGAGCAGCCATATAACTTTTAATGGAAATTATATCAAGCAGCCTCAGAATATGAGCAGAAAAATATGAATCTGTTAAAATCCTACCCTGTAATTATTCATTTGTATATTATGTTACTCTGCAGGACACTTTATAGCTTCAAGACAAGATTTAAGGTTTATTTTCTTCTTTATAATGTTGTTAGTGATAACCTTTTTTTCTTCTCCTTACATCTGTTAAAGGTTTATTCACTGTCAAGGTGAGGGAGAATGGAAAGCAGTCATGCATTTCTTGTCTTTTTTTGAATGGCCCAACCATTAAGCGGGAAAAGAATTTGGGTGTCCTGTGCTTCATGCTCAGAACAGTAAAGCTGCAGAATTATCTGGGAAGAATAGATGACAGAAGAAATGCATTTAAATGGAATTTTGGAAAACTAACCCTCAATCCAAAACATAGATCTTTAAAACTTCACTCCCCAGGAGACACCTGGATATTCTATGTGCCCTTAGATGTTGTAGGAAGCTGAAATTTCTGTATCAAATTTCCATAGCACCTTAAGCTCCTGTTTTGAATTTGCCTAGAAGTGCTTCAGTCCTGTTCTAGGCTGTTCAGCTTGGCATGTAGTAAATACCCAAACCTGATAAGATTACAGAAATTTCCTAGTGGAATTTAAATGAGGGAAGATAGTATGAGGCTGCTCAACCCTCTAGCTATGGCCATTCCATGTGATGTGAGAGCATAAAATGTAGGAAACATTGCGAGTGCAATAATCTCCCTTGCCTAGGAAGCACACCTGTTCCTCTTCTCATGTACTTCATTGGACAGAACTTATAAATAAAGCAGTAGCGCCCTGAATATAGGGCTGAGGTAAAATACAGACTGAGGTAAAAGTCTTGTTGCTTCCTATTTTCTCCCTGCTCAAAGGACTATTTATTGTAGTTATGTGAAATGACCCATGTGAAATTGTTGCCACAATGAGTAAAGGACTTTAAATCTGGAAAGGATGAAATTAGTGTATGTCTAACTTGGTAAAGTGAGAATTTAACCCCTCCTCATCATGACTGGTGGGTATTTTTGTTTTTATATTCCTGTAATAGTTAATTCTCCTTGTATCTTGTATAGGCTTTTCCTAAGGAATGAAGGAAACAAAATGGATTGTTTCAAAACTGACCTCATACACATTTGGTAAATTTCAATCTTGGGAAGGCTTTTAAAATATAATTAGATGATTAAAGATGCTAAAAATATATAAAGCACTTAAGCAGTAAAAGGTGAGAAATGAAGATTAGAAATATTTTCTTCTCATGAAAATTTATGTTTTAATGATCAAGAGATGATTAGATAAACTGCTATGAGTTCATAAAACTTTTTGGAGGAGCCTATATAGTAATATAAGAAAGTTTCTAACCCAAAAATGTAATGCACATATGAGCGTGTCTATGCTTATACTTGTTTTAAGTCCCTGATGACATTAGTTACAAATTCAAGATTTCTAGGATAATGTGAAAGAAACTGAGATTGAGCAGTGCTTAGGCAGTTCACAGAAGTGCTGACTTTTCTTTCTTGGCTCCTGAGTGCTCGCTAAGTGCTATGACTGAAGACGTACGTTCTTAGTATACATGTCTTTTAGATTTTAGTTATGTATTGTATTTTGTTGTTTGAAATGAAACTCACAGAAGCAGTTTCCTGCTGTTGAGCAAGTTCTGTCCATCCACTGGAGTTTAGCTAATGGTAAGTATCTATATCTTCTATACAGGAAAGCGCATGTCAGATCTAACATGTTGAAGAGGACACTCTCAATAAAAAAAAAAAAAAAAGGTTCCATTTCACTTTTATAGCTCCTCTCCTATTATTAGCGGAGACCTCTGAAATAATACTGCTAAAGAATAGTGGGAGCTGTTATAACAAAAAGCATAAAGCTATTAAAAAAACAACAGTCCTAAAATACAGATATTCCTGAGTGCACAAAAGCAGAAGCTGTATTGATGCTTGCAATCAATTACAATATTATAAAGTATTTGACATTCAGTCCTCATGAAGAACCTATTATTTTGAAACATAATGCAGTCACAGCAGGTGTCATAGTACTGGGCCATGCATACTGCATCTCAGCCAGATACAGAGAGCCTTAAACATGCTAGGCTTTGTGTGTATTCTATATTAAAAAAAGAAAAATCAACAATCCCTATATCACTGCTCTAAACTGTTTTACCACATTTGGTTTTGGGATCATGACATTCACTACTGAGACTAAATCCATCATTATGCAGTTATCTAAGTGTTTAAAGCAGTACACAAGCCTAAACAGAAGAAGTGGAATTAACTTTCAATGCCTTGCTTCTCAGTTTCAAGGAATTTATGTATTCACATGCCTAAATGCATGTACAATGTAGGAAAATATCACTAATCAGAATTTTGCAAGTCTGTACTCAATACACAAAAAGTAAATATACCAATATCTCAGAAATTTACTATCAGATAATAAAGGACTTAGTTTTACTTGTATTTTTAATTGTAAAAATAATTTGCTAAATAATTTGGTCATATATTCTATATTTTGTTATGAAATAATAGCTTGAGTAAATAAAATTAAAATAATTGGCAAAATAGTGTAACTAAATTTTGAAACATTTAAATAATTGTATATACATATTTATATCCTCACTAAATAATATTCTATGAGATATTCAACATTTTCGTAGGTTTCAATATTTGAAATGTTAATAATTTCCATTGGGTCGCATAGTTCCAATGAATTATTTATGTTTGTCTGTATATATGTACACATACATATACCACAGAGAGAGAGATATCTCCACAGAAATATCATTATATTTTTATTAAACTATAGTCATCTAATTACATAAGTATTGCAAAGACCCTGCAATAATCTCTTCTCAAGATTAATATCTATTCAATAAGCTCTGCAACATTTTGCCATGGTATGAAGTATAGCTTCATACCTTTGAATGTTTTCTGGATTTTAGTCCTAAAACTGCAGCAATATTAGAAACAGAAATGTTACTATGGAAGATGGTAAGGATTTCAAAACATAACAGTATGATTTTTATTTTCCACCGATTCTTGTAGAGTTAAATTGTACTAGCCAAATTTTAGAGGTAAAGAGGTGAAAGAGAAAGTTTTTGACATTATTAAAATCACCCTGACAGGGTGTTTTGGTTCCTTTCCCCATCCCCCACCCCCTCCTTTTTTTCCCTTTTTTTAAAATCCTTTTCAATATGAGTTGTTTGGAGTACTTGGTAATATACTGGTTTGCATTCTGTATGAACTGTAACTTTTTTAAAAAAAATTTGTTACTTGCAAGTACTGTGCTTTTTTGTTTCTGCTTTTTTTTTTTTTTTTTTTTTTTGTGCTTTTCTGAAGACACATAAAGGATTTAAATGCATGCACTACCGCTCTACTAGAGCTCCCTTAGCAATCTTCATCCCAGGAAGTCTATGAGAGGTGAGTGTAGAAGGCCTTTCACAGGAAGCGCATGATAGAGGCAGAAACACATTTGCCTGTTAATCATGACATCAGAGACACATATCCCTTTGCTTCTCTTTACCATCAAAAAGGACTGCTCACTTCAGGATTGATTCTTGTAATTACTTCTACATTTAGGTATAATTGTAGAGTAGCAAAAAATGGTAAAATTGTCTTTGTTGGCTGTACAGGAAAGTAGGCATGAATTGTTTCTAAAGCATATCCAAGCAGGAATAGTTCTATATTAAGGCAAAATTAAGTCATCTTGAGAGCAGCAAAAGAATTTGGACTTGTCGACAAAAGGAGAAGACATGATCTCTGAAGCAGAAAACTCCAACATAGAAAACAAAGAGATCAATTAAATGAGAATCAGGAGCTTACATGGTGCAGTTTCAAATAAGTGACCTCTTTTTTTGTAACTGTTATGTAATATGTCAAGTAGAGGTTCTTACTGTAAAGTAGGTAATTTTCTTATTTTAAATATTAGCTTGAAATAATCTTTATATGAATGCAATACAGAGTACAAGAGTCTTTCAAATGAATGTCTGTAAACACCATATCCTTAAAAATGTGAACCATGGTGTGTCTTTACAGCCCTTATTTAAGAGATACCTACTCAGTTTCTGACTATATCTAACAATTCGACATGTGTGCAGAAAATCCTTCTCTCCCTCGTGTCCATACACATCATGCCTGCTTTAAACAAATTAACTGTAAGCATAAGAAATTATTTTATTGCAGGTTAAAGAAAAACATAAATTTATAATTTAATCAGCCTTTCCAGATGAGTAATGTCTATCCAGAGACAAATGCTTGAAGATTACTTTGTTTTTTCACGTTATTGGAAGCCATTTTATTTTAAGCTCATTTTCAAAGTCTAAGGAGGTCAACACTATCAATGATGGGCAGAATACCATCATTTAAACACTTAGGAACTTAAGTAGGACATTCTCGTGTAGCTTAAAGAAAGGAAATTCTGTGAAAGTGATGTTCCTTGTGAGTTTCTTTTTCTTCTTCTTTTTTTTTTTTTTGATGGTGTTTAGAGCCAACTGTTTTGAATATTCTTCAGCAGCTCCTTTTCTTCAGAGATGTTCCCAGGTGTTTTAAAAGGTCTTTAGTGTGCACCCTCTCTTCTTACACATTTGAATTTGATGAATACATCTAGCTTGAAGTTAATATTTTATGTATCTGTCTTTTAACCATTATAATACTGGAGAGGCTGTATTCTAATGACATAAAGGAATAACATAATTGTGTTTAATATGTCAGTTTTTAGATGTCAGTGTTCTAGTTTCAGTCACAATATGCTCTGGAAAGTCACTTCCTCCCCCCCTTCCCTCCTGCCCCGAAGAACCTAAGACAGAGGATTTGAGGATTCTGACTTTTTAGTGTTGAATTTCAGTATCATTGCTGCAATACCAAGTCATTTTTATTTTTCTTTCTGATTTTTCAAACTTTATTTAAAGAAAGAATACTTGCATACTTATGATGCACTTCACAGTAAAAATTTACTTACATTGTTGCAAGAATGCAATACAGGTATAGAAACCCAAGAAGCTGTGGATGCCTCATCCCTGGAAGTGTTCAAGGCCAGGTTGAATAAGGCTTTGAACAACTTGGTTTAGTGGAAGGTGTCACTGCCTGTGACAGGGTGAGTTGGAACTAGATAATCTTGAAGGTCCCTTCCAGCTCAAACCATTCTATGATTCTATGAACTGGTGTTAAAGGTTGAGTACTCATCACTCTCTTTTAGCTGAAGTAATTCAGTAAACTACAACTGAACACATAACTCAGAATGGGATGGTGATAGATGTAGGAGCTTATTAACTTGTTTATGATATGAGAACTATATATAGGACAACATAGACAAAGGATGCATTTCCCATTATTACTTAAATTGCAACAAAATCTGTAAATCTGTTAAAAATAAAAAATGAAGTTAATGCCACTCCTTTTGGTGGTGCTTAGCTTGCAATCATTATTTCAGAGTGTTGTTTGTTTTTCTTCTGAGGCCATAATCAAAAGGATTTGGACAGTATGCTGAATATTATGACTTAAATCCTCTTAGCCAAGTATTTTAAAAGAAATTAAAATAAGTCATTTGACTATGCTGAATGGAATGGTTTGAGTTTATCTTCTGATATAACTAGCAAATCCCACTAAACCCCAGTAGATATGTTTGGGTGCATTTTTTTTTTAGTGAATGAAGAAAGACTTATAAACACTAAGATACTCAGTATACACACACAAGAGACTGAGTTGCCAGTGCAGTCTAATCCAATTCAAAGCCTTACTGGCTATGTCATCATGTCACCACTTAATTTACAAATAAAAATACATTTCACTCAGCTGCAGTTACTATCCTCTCTTGGGAAACAGCTTGAAGAGAAAAATTAGTTATGATAGATGTTATGAAACTTTTCAAGCTGGGAAGGGTTATTTTTCTTAAGGTTTTTGTTTTCTTTCAGTTTAAAATTTATTTCTGTGAAGAAATTTAAACTTATACTCAGCATCCTTAAAACCATTAGTTCTTAAGAATAGATAAATATAATTTGCTGAAGAATAAGTCTTGCAGAACTCCTCTAATGTAAAATCTTTGACCGAAAGTCTGACCACATAAAACTGGATATACTTTTTTTTTTTTCCATTTCAACTTTGAAAATATACATATAATACCAGCTAGAAAAAGATTCAGAAAAAAGAGTGATCAAACAGTATTACTCTCCCCATTTTTAATGAGAAGTTTATTACTAACAAAGTCAGTTTCTTTTAATATAACTCAAATGAGAAGTAAGTTGAATCATTTCAATATGTAGGATATATCTGTCTGAAAGCTGTGTTATTTTGAATATTGTAGGCATATGTGACACTTCATTCAGTCCTGGTCCACTGTTACACTTAAGTCTGCACACAGCAGACTTCAGCAAGTTCGTTGAATCATGGCCAGACACCTCACAAAATTTACTTACTGTTACTAGTTAGTTGCATGTATAGATTGTGCAGAGATATTATGCCAACATCTATGTATATTTATGTTAATGGTCATTAGCTTCTAATATACAACATTTCATATAAACAACATGCTGATTTTATTGACTGAATGTCCTTAGTTATTGCATATAAATAAATCCTCCATGTTATGGATGTTTGCCTTTTTCTCTATGAAGCTTCTTATTTCCTTCAATAATTGCTAGCTAAGCAACAAATATGTAACACAGTTTACAGCAAATTGATTTATGCTGAATCAAGATCACTAGAAAACAAAATAAATGAAATTGAAAACATAAAAAGCACATGAAATGAGAAATAATAGAAAAGGTCAGTCGAAAGGTAACAAGGTCAGTGAGTTACACATCATCAACATAATAGTATAACTTTAACCATGAGTCCTTCATGAAGTTAGGCAGACTGTACTTCCATATTTTCTCAGTGCAGAGATTTACACAAATAATAATACAATTTTACTTATCTCACAAGCAAAGTTATTGAAAAAAGATGGTTGTTTACACAGACAAACACTAATTTTATGGTTTCTTTTAAATTCTTTCACTGTTTTAATTATCTCTTAAAAATTGTAAGATGTAACAGGTTTGGGTTTTTTTTTAAATAATTTAATAAATTACCTTGCCAGCAAATATCCTCTACTTCAGAAGGATGAGATGTGCAGAGATAAGTTTTTCCTGGTCATTTTATGTCTTATATTATTATGGTAAAATGTCCTTTTTTATTGATTCTTGAAGTTAAAACTGAAAGATAAAGATTGAAAACTTGTAAACAACAAGATCTGTATACAAACTGATGCAATGATACAAAAATTAATCTACCTAAACCCTTCTGAAATAAATCCTGCAATGTATTTCTGTCACCAAAAAAAAAACAACCCGAAAAACTGAAAAACCACAACTCATCACCTATCTTAAATACTGGGTTTATTTTGAGGTTTCTTTGCAGTTTCCAAGAAGGATTTCCAATTTCCATCTTATTCTCATTTACAATAGTTTTTTGTTTTGTTTTGTTTTGTTTCCCCTGTTGACATCTAAGGATTTTTCTTGCCTTTTTCTATTACATGGCTTCCAGGATGTAGTGAGACAGAACAAACAAAAATCTCAAAATAACAGCTCTGTTTTCTGTTCTAACCTGGTAGCCATTGCCCACATAATGTATGGAAAAAAGTATAAACCAGTAGTTCAGAAAAACTCCCAGAAAGATAATTTTATCAGTTCTAGGTCACCAAAACAAAACATACCTACATAACCAATGGGATAGAATCAGGCCAAAATTAAACTTTTGATAGACAATTCCAAATTATTTTTAATTGAGCCAAAGGTTTCTTTCCATTTTCAATCATGAAAATCAAATATATGCCTTTAGTTTAGCTGCAACCCCTCAAAGACAACAGAGAGCTACTGAGAGATTCCTAGCTATATTTATTATCCAGTTCATAGTAGTTTAAGCTTGTATGGTGCAAAAATTAATGTCTACTGAGTGATGTTACAAATCTTCTGTAGAGATATGTTTAAAATTGTTATGATGGACTTATTTCTTCACCTTATTTTTTTGTGAAAATGCAGCTGAGTAGGTAAGAATACCTTTAATAAATTCCATGAAGGAAAGAATATTTTATAAATTTCAAATCTGAAAAAGTCACAAGTATTCAAAGTTCTATACACAAAGAATAAGAAGGGGTTCTTGTATTTCTGTGCATATACAGATATATGTATGTCAAGGTTCTCATGTTTCAAGTAGATACTGTGGTCTAACTAAATCAGTCAGACATGCAAATGTAATTTCTTATATGCAAGCAAAGACTTGCAGAAATATTCTTTCTATTTTCAGAAGTAACATGAATATGTTATTCACAATTTCCATTTGCTTACTACTGTAAGTGAAAGATAGCTATAAGCCATACTGGTACCTTTTATCACAGTTTTGCAGAATGATGTTGTGCATCTTGTTCATTTTTATAATGTTTTGCATTTCTCGTAACATATCTTATTTTGAACTTTACTTATCTACAATCTATCTTTTTTTGAATAAGGCAATTCAAAAGTTCTGAACAAGAGGATATTGAGAAATCTATCTTAAATGTATCTCAGATGGATTGGGGGTGGGTAGACAATAAATCTACCATATTTTTGGAAAAAAATCAGTGAAGTTGGTTTCACAGTCAGTCTGATAAATCTGGATGCTCTTTACAAGGAACACATGCATAGTTTAAGGGATCTAAAAGATCTTAGTATATAAGGATGCAAAAAAAATATCTATGAGGCAAGGACAGAATTTTGAAAACAGCGTTTTATCTTTGTGCAAAATATTCTGCAAGAGAAAGTTCATCTGCATCTTATCCCTGTAATGAGCCATTTAAACAAGAAGGAAAAAATTTCATTAATGCCTATTTAAAAACCTTAACTTACCACTTAATGCAGATTCTTATGACAACATTAGTCTGTTGGTGCAGAAGTGGCCTATTTTTCATTCCTGATACTGTAAACAAGATTTGTCTATGGTCTGAATCTTGAGGTTATAGATTATTGTTCCCAAGATATTTAATTTGATTATTTAAAATTTTTTCTTATCTGTAAATTTCCCCACGGTTCCATTTATTAAATTTTTGGACTGGATTATTAATTTTAATCTAGTTGTTGAACATGTAACTTGCACAAAATAGGAATAAATGCTCCTTTTGTGAAGTGAAAGAAAATTGCGATGACCATCACAAGACAGGTAAAATGCGTATAAAAATACTTTTTGAAGTTAATAATACTAAAAATTTTCTTTTTGAAAGATAGTTTTCTGACTAATCTTTTTAGTAAATTATTTTAAACTCAAAGCACTGGTTAGGTTTGTAACAAAAAGTGCAGTAGTCACCAGCTGACCAGAGGCAATCTTTCCATTGTTATATAGCCCTTCTGAGCTGGATATCAGAGTAATGTTAAAAAAAATCCAACAAAAACAACAAAAACAAGCGAAAAAAGAAAATCAGAATATTTTGTAATAACAAAAAAAAAAAAACCTCCAACAACCCATATGGAAAGCCAGCACAGTTATTCAGAGTGGCACATGACTGCATGTATACACATATACAGTCTCCCAAAAATCACAAATGGGCATAAAGATAATATGACTGTTTCAACAGAACATTAGTAAGAACATTGTATTTCAGAATATTTTCTTTTCTGCACTGCTTCAGGGATATTTTATTTCTGGAGAAGATGAAGCATTACTGGCATGTTGCTGGCTACTAAAAGTTCAGCGGTATTGCATGGCTTTGTCCGATGCCGCTTATAGCAATGAAAATCTAACTGGTATTACATTTGGAAATGGGTAAAATTTTGTGAATAGAAATAGCATTCTGTTGAGTTGCAGTAATTTTAAGAGACAGTTCACTTAGATTACTGCCTAAAATAAGCAATGGTTCTGTCTCACAATTTTGGCTGCTGAATATCAATATTACTGCAGAAGTCCTTAGCATCACAAGAAGGCAAGAAGTTAAGCAGATGAACTACATGGAAATATGACGTTACTACTTCCTGCCACGAGTTATCTGTTTGTTTGCATCCTTGGAATATCTGGGAATGGAATGAATGATCAATATAAGATGCAATATACACCATATCAAACATGAAATCAGAGTTCTATTCAGTGGGAGATAAAGCAACTGTAATGTATCTTTTTTAGAGAAAGGAGAGGCTACAAATTGTTTTAGCCTGAGCTATAGTAGGTTACTGTCTATTAATAATTTGTACATGGGTACAAATAAAAGTAGGTTCTTCGACTGCTCTTTTTTCTTCTTTTTTTTTTTTTAATTTATTTATCACTTTTTATATCCAAATTAGAAACTATACTGTACTTTGACTTACAAACAGGCAGTTCTAGGATCTGAGCCTTTAAACAAAAGAGAATTTTATAATCTTAAAATATACAGAAGTAGAACATGCACAACTCAATAAAATCCCACTCTTAATGACAAGAATTTAAGTCAGAAAATTAAGATAAATTCATGTCTGTCTTGTAAAAATTCAGACAGGAAGAAGAAGGAAGGCATCTGCAGCTAATGTATCTGGAGTTTCCTCTCCAATTCTTTTATTACTTTAATTTAAAATTAGTTTAGTGCTAATAAAGTTTCTAAGCAAAGCAAAGTTTTAGATTACAGAGAAGAGTTTGATTGTCTAGGGAAAAAGGCTGATGACTGTGCAGGATCCAGCCCTCTGTTCAAGCACAGAATTAAATTTGCTATAGAATGCTAGCTTTTTCTGTTGCAAAGATTAGTAAACAAACATCTTTCTTGGCTTCACTTACTTACCTTCTCAATATGCATAGGAAGCTTAGTAATTATAATTGCTGTATAAAGGAAATAGCGATACCCTCTGTTCTGTGGTTTTATTTTTTCAGTATGTGGCTAGCTAGCTGGGAAATAAATATGCTCAATTGAATTCACATAAAAGCCTGATGCTGACATTTGTGTGTTCAAGAGATTGCATTTTGACCAAATTTAAACAGCTGTGTTAACTTATAAAGAGACAAGAAGATTCCCAAACTTGATCTTTTTCAAACCAAATTATTATTGTTAATAATTATAATAATTTTGTCTTGCTGCTAATATGTTTTTGCATAGGGCATCCCATTTGACCTTTTCCAAATGTCAGCAATAGTATTTATTATGAATATGCTTCACAGACACTTTAAACACTCATATAATGTTTAATATTAAAAGAGAATAATCTTGGTATTTGTATTCAAAATGTCACTGAATATTGCATGAACAGTGATCATGCTGGCTTAATCACAAGGTGTGTATGTAAACCCTGATATTATCAGATAGCTTAGGAAATTAGTATGGAAGATAATTGTTGTTTTCATGCCTTTCTGTTTTTTTAAGTACTGAGTGTTTATAGAACACTCTTCTTTGGTAAGGAACTTGGTCATAGTCTTGAAGTATTGCCTGGAAATAACTAAAAAGAGAAATAAACTTCTAGTCCCTTCTATTAATGAAGACATACCTTAATGCTCTTGAATTCTAAGAATTTCTAGGTATGAATACATTGGAGACCATATTCAGTGAAAAACCTAATTTCAGGGACCTAGTTCCCAAATGAACTATGCATTAAGGCACTCCAAACAAGAAATATCAAATGGGCGATTTGAAAAAAAAAATCCAATAACCACTTTAATTGACAAGATTCTTACAATGAACCAGTAGGAAGTATCACATTTTGTATTCTTGAAAAAGAAAGAGTTCTGAAGTCAAATACTCTGAAAATCTTCTCCATCCACATTGACTTAAATCCCAGAATTGCTTTCCAATGGAAGGTTCCTTCAATTGCTGTTTTCAGTATAATTCTGTAACACCTGTTGAGTTTGTCTAAAACTTGCATCTTTGACTGAAAGCTTTCTTTTTAGATTTTCAAAGCCATCACCAGAAAGGGAGATTTATCTTTAGAGGTGTCCTGGGCTCTGCTACAGGAGTAATCTCTTCTCCTTCTTCGTAGCTGGTGCTGAGTTTTTGACTTTCAGTCTGGGAACAATGCTGATAACACTGATGTTTTTGGTTGTTGCTAAGTAATGTTCACTCTAACCAGGACTTTCTCAGCTTCATACTCTTCCAGGGAGGAGGGGAAGCCGGGAGGAAGCAGAGACAGGACACCTGACCCAAACTAGCCAGAGGGGTATTCCATACCACAGCACGTCATACCCAGTATATAAACTGAGCGGAGTTACCCAGAAGGCCCAGATCGCTGCTTGGGTCGGGCTGGGTATCGGTTCGTGGGTGGTGAGCAAATGTATTCTCTCCCCTTGTTATTTCCCTTATCATTATTATTATTATTGGCAGCAGTAGTGGTTTTGTATTATACCTTAGTTACTGGAGTGCTGTTATCTCAAGCCGTGGGAGTTAAATTCCTCCAATTCTCCTCCCCATCCCTCCAGGAGCAGGGGAAGGAGAAGTGGGGGGAGTGAGCGAGCAGGTGCATGCTTCTGAGTTACCAGCTGAGCTTAAACCATGACAGTTTCTTCTGGCGCCCAATGTGGGGCACAAAGGGTTGAGATAACAGATCTGACCAGAGTGTGTCTAATCATATTTGTGATAAGCATTCATTGTTTTGGATTAATAGTTACTTGTCACAATGTTGATTTATTGTCTCTCGGAGTTGTTATGCTTGATCTCAGAGTTTCAGCATATCGTACCTTACTTACAGCCAGTATTTGCTGTTTTAGTGCTTATTGGCTGGAGGGCCTGGGCTAAGGTTACTATTTCACTGTACTTCATGGTAATGACATGTAATACAATAGACTCACCAATCATGAAACTGGTCGGGTTTGCATTCCCAGTGTGGTTATCACCTCTCTACTTTGGGAGGTACATAATGAACTTTTTTAGCAATTACATACGTTTTTTTTCTCCTTGGGAGGCATTCCCTTACACCCACTGCTAAGGAATACCAATCCCTTTCTACAAGACATAAGTGGACAATCTTGTGATCACTCTTAGA
>NW_009944877.1:34976-35226 GCF_000696875.1 Nestor notabilis
AGAGACGTTTTTGTAAGGACCCAAAAGAGTATTGATGGGCTTTTGGTATCGCTGCCTTGGAGACAGAGGAAATTAAGCAGAAGTCCAGTGTGTCTGGTCTCTCAGAGGATCCTTCTATTGTGGGGTTGCAGAAGGTCCAAGAACAACAAGTCCAATCGTGACCAGAATAGTGCACCAGTGACAATATCACACCAACCGAAACTCTCTAATTCCCATCCATAAGCTGACCCGTAGACTGGAGAGCCAAGGA
>NW_009944878.1:0-36985 GCF_000696875.1 Nestor notabilis
GCCTCGCCTGGGCCGGTCAGCGTGCCGTGCTCTGAGGCATGGGTTTGCCTGATCCGTATATAATGATGAAAAGGTGGTTTTGGTGAAGACGTGAGGCTGCTGAGGGGCGGGGGCCTGGCGCGGGTGTACCGCCGGGCTTCTGAATATGAAAGCAAGCTGCCTCATCTAGAAACTGCAACCCCTTCTGCCTGCTTGGAGCAGAGAGATTGTTATCGAGTTCATTTGCAACACCAGCGTTTGTGGAGGAGACGTTATGGTAAAGGTTATTAGTAGGCAACCTCGAAGTATAAAAGAGGCAGTCTGCCTCATTTACTATAGTGACAGGAGTTTATCACCCACTTCCTGAGCTGAGTCCGGGAATTAAACAGTTTGCTTTGGTGAAAGAAGTGTGTAATATGCACGGTAGAGTTAATTTTTAATGATATCATTTAAGAACCATATGCTAGGAAAGATTAGACTCTTCTGGCAGTGGTCTTATTTTTTCCCTTGTTCTGGAATGACATAGCCAGTTAAAAAGTGTTTTAGAAGCATTGACAGCCAGTCAGGCTCCCACCGCTCCTTTCACTTGATCTGAGTATATTAATAATAATTATAATTTGCTAAATTCTGAGATCAGTCAGTCAATATCTTGTTGTTTTCAGTGTGTATGTGGAAACAGGCTTTAGGAAAATAAAGTTGATGAAGGTAGGAAGGGGGCAATCTTGCAGGTTGGTTTCAGGTTGTTCAGGCAGCTTGATGGAGTCGAGTGGTTAGAGGTCAGGGTTGGTGAATAATCTCATTATACCCTCCTGCTTCCTCATGCTCCTGCCCCTGAGTTGAACCACATAGTTCTAATACATTTTTAAACTTATTCTATATATACACTTGATTTTCCTTTGAGTATCTCTGACAACAGGTAGCATAGGTCTTTAATGTATTGATAAGACATGGTATTTGTAATGCTTTGGTAGTATGGAGAAGTTTTGTTTGTGGATTAGAACTGTGATCTGCTGAGACAGAAGAGAGAGGGAAATGGAAAGCAAATGGCAGAAAAGAAAAGGGCTGGTGATTGTGATAGACAGTGGAACCACCAACTGGTGAAGTGTGAGCTAAAGTGTGAAAATGTCATGGTGAAAAATATAGCAGGCAATGACTCTGGACTTGGAGCCGATATTGCACATGGGAGCATAACTTGGATGGAGCTGGATCAGAGCATACCTAGAGAATGATGGAAATTGTGAAGTGATGGAAAAGAAGGAGCCAAAGAGCGGGGCAGACCGAGGCCTGGTGTGGTCACAGTGATAAGAAAATGGTCTTTTAACAGCAAGTAGCTGTGCACAGGCTTACTCTCAAAACTGGTAATCATCTGACTGTGGGAATGAGCAAATTGTGTGGAGCCTTCCATTTCAAGTTATTAAAACCTTGCAGTTTATGGGTTGGTGCTTGATGTTTATAAAACATTATCAGGAAGCTGGATTCAGTGTTACGGGCAGTTGCTTCTAAGTCTTGATCTTTTTCAGAGGCATGGTTGCTGTTTGGTGTGGTAGCAGTCTGGGGTTCTGCAGTTCTGGGGTCAGTGGTGCTCCTCTCCTTCAGGCAGTGCTGGACTCGTGTGCTGTGTAGTGGAATACAGATCCTAAGCTTTAGAGGATCCAAGAGCTTTTCCTATTGCAATAGTGAAGGTATGGTGAACCGAAGGCCAGGAGTAATAATCATATTTTGCCTATATCAGTTTTCCTTGTACATGGTATAGTGTGAAGTGTCCCTGCCCCTGGCAGGAGGGTTGGAACTAGATGATCTTACAGTCCTTTCCAACCCTAACCGTTCTATGGTTCTCCGTCTTCTCTCAGACATGCTCCCTCCCTCTTCATGGCTCGCTGCAGTGTCTTACAGAGGAAGGGTCTTCCTTTCCAAGGAATTTTCCAATTTGGGTGTTTGTTCTGCAGCACTTGTTTTCAAAATCCTTAACATGGGCCTGTGTAGAATTAAACTTAATTTCATGTGTCTCTCTCTAAATTAGCTTTGGTTTGTTTGAAGCTTAATCATATAATGCAACTTGTTTCATGAGTCATTTTTAATTAGAGAAGACGGAGTTAATGAATGGTTATTGGTAAGACTCCTGCATTATGGAGCAGTTGCACCGTGTGGTGTCATAGCCCTGCTAATTGTGTAATAAGTCATGAACATGGATCTTGGAATGAATCATGTGATGGGGAGGAGGTTGTTGTTTAAGGATTACTTGCTGTTCCATTGCTTAGGTGACAAACTTCAGTCTTTTTTCTTTTCCTGCTGTGATTTATTTTTAGTCTTCTTGTTCTCTGACTTAACCTGGAAGAAGTTTGTTCATTTTGTGTTGCTGTTTTGAAAGCCCTTGACCATTCTTCTTAAAGTAGTTAACATCCCAAATTGTGTTACACAGAGGTTACACTAGAGGTGTAAGACTATATCTCTGGATAACGTAATAAAAATGATGTCTAATGGCTTTACACTTGTGCTTTGAAACCAGTTGTGAGCATGAGCTTAGAAAATTCAGTTACTTAGTGAGTCTCCGTCTGTCTGTTGGTTTCCCTCATTCAATGCTGAATTACAATTACAGCCTTTCAGTCAGTCTGTGCTAATGTTTTAATGTTCCTATAAGGTGGCTAAAAACCTGCCAGCTGACAGAAGACTGGGTTTTCTTCATTGACTAGAAATCTGCAGAGAGGTGAGGTTGGGTGGTTGATGTATTTTACTTTGGCAAGTTAATGGTTTTGGTCACCATTATTTCTAAGGTTCATTTTCCAAAACAGTCAGTAGAAGTGTTCATTTATTGGTTTATCATTTGGAGGACTTGGCTGGAGAATCCCATATCTGGTCCCACAAAATGCAGTTTCTCATCAATATCCTGTCATTCCTCAGAATGGCCATTTCCTTGTCAAACTTATGGGATTATAGAGAAGTGCAATCAGCTTTGAGGCACTTTTCTGTTCACTTACTGAATAGATGACTTCGGGTTACCGGTTACTAGTCACTGTCTTCTGTAGAGTGTGAGATATTTGGGATCATGTTAAGCCTAACCTAATTCTGGCTCTCTCCTTTTTGCACTGCATCTGCACAGTTCAAATAAATACATTGTTTTATGTTCATCTGTTCAGAGTCTTTTAAGAAGAATGAGGAAGTAATCTTTTCTTCCATTTTATGTCATGTTTTCTCTGCATGAAAACTAGAATTCAATTAGTGTTCAGGAAAAGCATTTTTATACTTGTTTTGTCAGTTAAATAAAACCTTCTAACGTATGCTAAATAAGAAAAAATGTTTTGATATTTAATAAAGGAAATATCAACTTGATTCTTTCAGATACTATCACTAATTCTTGTGCCCCTCTGTTTCTTACACCTGACTGCTCTGTTCTATTTGGCTTTTAATTCATGAAGTAATAAAGGAAAACAAGCTTTTTCTGATTTTTTTTTTTAAACTTTTAAATTTGTTTCTTGCATTTGCCTAAGATAATTATTGTATTTAACTGGTTGAACAAATGCTGTGCTGTCCTCACCTGCAGAAGATGCAGCTGACATCAGAATGTGGGTTTACAGTGCAATAAAGTTCTCCTTCCCTGCGCTTATCCAGTGCTCTCTCTGGTTTTAAATGTTTATTTAAATGAGCTGTGTAGACTTTCCCACAGCTCTGTTCTTATTTCCAATAAAAGGAAACAAATTCCAATTTGGTTTAATTTTTAAGTGATCAATTTTTAACTCTGCGTGCACACACTAATGGGGCTGGCAGAAACGTGTCAGGAGCTGTAGTGCTCTATGTGGTTACACAGTTATTCGCAGTTACCACATAAAGATTAACAGCTTTTATGTTTGATAGTGGGGAGATAGAGGAAAATATGTTTTATTGCTTAGACAAGGCTTTTGTTTGATTCTGGGATTTGTTTGGATTAAAAGCCATACCAATACTTTAATCTACAAATATGTTCTGCATGATTATTCATTAGATGTAAGGCTGGCCCTCTTGGTTTTACGTTAATACACCTCTCAGTTATGCTTGTAAGTCTAAGTAACTCCTCTTAGTGCAGAGGTGGTGTCAGAGTACCTTAGGGAAATTTAGGACCAAGGTTATATGATCTTCAAAAATAACTGCTTGCACAATCCAAGCCTCAGTATCAATAGCAGAGTTTTCAACAGCTCAAATTAATACAGCGATGCAAAGGACAGAGATATAAAATAAGCTGTTTCATTTTACAAGGAACATGTGGCTAGAGTGTTTTTGTAGCAGCGGAAAGAGATAAGTAAGTAAACAGTGAAGAGCTAGCTGGAATGTTCATTTCCATTCAGGATGTTTACAAGTGATTTAGGTAGGAGCTTACTGGGAGTATGAAAGTTATAATTAACTATCCATGCTTTTTAGAATTGACAAGAGAAGCAAAAGACATATGTGGAGAATATATTACAGAATTTCTGTTGCAGGGAAGAGGGGAATGAATTGGTGTCTCATGATGAATTGCTGTGTCTTAAATATAGATTACTGTGTATATCTTTCATTTTCATGAATTTATAGAGTGTTTTGACAAAATGTGTATAACATCAGGGTAACACAGGTAGAGCGAGAAAAGATGGAGTGATTACAAGCAAGGCCACCCGTAGTTAAATCTCGCATTTGTCTCTGAAGTGCATGATGAAATTTTTGCAGCATCTGTTTCTGAGCACTGATAGTTGGTTGTTGCTTTTAAGTGGCATCCAGAGTGATAGCAGAAAGATAACTTGGAGCTTAAATATGGCCAAGTGTTGCAATACTGTCCCTTTCTCAACTACAGTACCAATGAGGATAAGCCATTTATCAGCAAGCTGAGTTTGCTATTTCTTATGTTAACTCTTTGAACTTCCTATTTTCATGATGCTGCTTGTTATTTGCTTTATAATCATCTACAATTTGCTTATGAAAAGAAGTTGAAAGACCTGTAAGGATAGATGAGGCTCTGGTGTGCCAGGGGTGAGCGTACCTCTCTCTTCCCTCTGCTTTTATCTGTGAGTGAGTTGAATCCAATAAAAATCTGCTTTGATGCTGGGTTGGGAAGGTAAGCTAACTGTTCTGAATGTGACTTTTTCACCTTGCCATATTTTGTGTCCAAAACCTTGAAGCCATTTAATGACCTCCAGTGGATTTTTCCCTTTGGAAGAGTGTTCAGAGCAGATACGCTTCTCTACCTGGAAGCAAGCTACACTTCTGTGTATATATAAGAACCTTTATCAGTGTGCTAATTCTGTTGTTAGTGTTGGATCAGAGCATAAAGGTGTAGACTCTGATCCGAGTTCTTGGATTGTGTAAAGTTAATAGTAAGAGAACTTGAAGTCTGACATTAAAAGTGTTTTTAGTTATGTAAGGTACACTAAGAAATGGTTTTGTTTTCTATCTCTCACACCTCTTCAAAAGGAGCAAACAGTAGAAAGAGTTTTTATTCTACAGTATGGTCATGCACACCTTCTCAGGACAGGCCCTTTAGTATAGGGCGGACCAGAGGAATGAGCATCAGCATGACAATGCACACATTACCTCTCCTTAATAGTCACTGCCTTTTACCTGACCTGAATGAAAATGTGCTTGGCAGTGGCTTGGTGATACCCAGTACTCAGGTGGGCTGGTTCTCAGGTGGGCTGGTTCACTCATTTGGCCTTGGCTGCTCAGCACAGTGAAGCTGCCAGACATGAGAGAGCACAAAAATCTGGTGCTTGTTCAGCTGTGAGAAAGAAGTGTAGAATTTGATCTGTGTTTCCCTGTAGGTAAAATGAATGACTGTTGTATGACTATGTGTTTAAGGTGTAGGACTTTGAGAGAGAAGGCAGGAGAGGTAGGTGGGCTGCACAGGTGTGCCTGTTCTCAAGGAGCTGTTCTTGACCAGGGCTCTGCTTGTTAAACATGGTAAGAATGTGTGTTCTGTGAGCATGGGTACCAACAATGAATTGTGACATAAACATTTGTAATTATGTAAAAATACCCTCAAAGATTACGGAAAGTCTCAGTGATGGTAGTTTATGGCTGATGTGGTAGTTCCAAAAAAAGGATGCAATTGAACTAGCAGTGTTTGCTAGGAAACATAGGTAGTATGTATTGTGAGGCCCCTCTAAATGGTATCTACATGGATCATATATTTAAGAAAGGGATGTAGTAAGCTGTGTTATAAGGCTGCAAGTAGAACATTTGAAAATTGACAAAAGGCTGGAGAACCTGCTGCTGAAGCAAATAAAGTAGAAGTGACAGCTTGGTCACAGCAGTGTAGACTCAAACTTCTAAGGAATAGGAAAGGAAAAAAATGGAGAAGAGCCTAGTGGGCTTACATAAAAGTCTTGGTTGTCAGTGCAAAAGTAAGTGAGAGGGGATGTAAATCTTATAATCAATATAATAGCATGGGATATGGTTGGGTTTTAAGGTTTTTTTGGCATAAGGTTAGTGAGCAGTAGATAAATAGTCCAGGCCTGCTTATGGAGGAATGGAAGCAGCAGCAGCCATGAGGTGGGAGTGAAAAACCACCAAAGTTATTTTACTCAGTAGTTTAAGAAGAACATTGCAAATGTAAAGCAGAACAGTAAGAGTTTAAGCTGCAGATGGTCTAGCCATGTGTTTCCTAAGGGGTGGTAAAATGCAGTATTGGACAGCTGCGTTAGGGAGCAGGGTCTAACGAGAGTATGGCCTTTGCTAAAATGAGAAGTTAAAGCCAAATGGAGAAGCCAACACCAAGGATGATGGTTGGCTGGCAGTTTGGATGCTACAGGTCAGGATGTTCTAGAAAAACTTGTTGGACTCTCCTTAGGCTTTTCCACAATAGCAAATGTGAGCAGCACTGAAGCAAGCTGAAACTTAGGGGTATAAGCAGTAGAGAATTCCAGTACTCTCTGGTGGGTTGTTTCTCCAGAGATTTTCACCTGTGCTGAAGTACATGGTCTTTGAACATCAGTGGCTTGTTTTCCTCTTCTTGCTATGCCCTTTTCCTCTGTGGTTAATCTTAGCAGTTTTTCTGCTTAGAAGTGATGAATTTGAACTTAAAAGTGTGCTACAGTGACAGTGGGGTTCTTGTTTGCAAATATATTGCTGAGCCAAACCGTGAAGCTGTGGTTTGTGTTTCCCCCATGAAGCCTCTGGGTCAATATCTTGTAAAGTCCTGTTTCTGGAACCTCATTATCTGAATTACTTTGGAAAAGATCAACAAAAATGATGGGAATCACTGATGCAAAAAATACCAAGCTGCGTGTGTACTCTGTTATCACTACTGGAATAGATTAAGAGATGCAAATGTTGAAATATTTGTAGGGCTTAAATACTGAAAAGAGGAATTAAATATTTAGTTATTGCTCCTTCATAATATCTTGGAAGGAATGGAATGAAGCTAATAATGAATCAGCTTAAACAGTATCTAAGGAATTACTGCTAATGAGATGGTGCAGGTTGTGGAAAAGTCTTCCCCAGGGAAATGAAAACCCAGGCAGTTTGGAAGAGCTAATGTGCTTGAAGAAGAAACTCATTATGGGAAACAATCTGGCTCGAGTGGGAAGGTGAGACCAGGCCTGGGTGAGTTTTAAGTAGCTCCTGCGCTTGCAGTTCTACCTCTGACTTCCTCTGTTGTGGTTTTTGCACAGCTTTATACACAGGAGAGAGAATAAACAGGGTATGAAGCAGGATCTTGCCATTTTCGTGTACTAAGCAAGGTGTATCAGGGAGGGAGAGTCCCAACAGTGCTAAGGAGTTTCAGCAAAATCCTGGGTTAACTGAAGAGTTAATGGGTGGGACTAACAGTTAATCTTCCAAAACCCATCAGAGCTTGGGAAGCCCACATATAGCCTTTGTTCACATGTGCTTATTTTTCTGTCTCTTTTAGTGCTTTCATGTAAATGCTTCAAAAGTTTTTCAGGCCTGTGGGATCTGTCACAATCACTACCTTGTTTTGTCTGTCCCCTTCCCTAGCATTGAAGAACAAAGACCTTCCAGTGCCAGTGGGGCCAGAGCACAGTGGCAGTGTGGGTATGTGTGGGGCAATGTAATTAAACTGGCCTCATTTACAGTTTCTAATCCCCCAAACTTTACAGTCTTAAGCATTTAGACTTAAAAACCTAGTTTTTGAATAGCGTTTCCTAGTTCTTTTATTTCAGTATTATCAAACACATTGCCAAGTTACCTAGGCATGTTATATCGCAAAAATGATGAACAGTGAAATGCTTTCAGACTGCTTTTTGTTGAGAGCTCCCAGAGACCAACAGAGAAAAGAAGTAATGAGTCTCTCTGTGTAGTAGCTTTCCTGATGAAATGAAGTGAGAGAAAGGTGAGCCTGTTGCTTTCTCAGGCTTTGTTTATTTGAAATTAAGACCAGTTTTGAAATAAATGGGATTAGCACTCAGCTGTTTTAACCTAACTGAGCTCTTGGACTTGAAGACTCTTAGAAGTCTGAGTATCTGAAAGCAGGTATTGTTGGTAAGAACAGCTGACTGAACTGAAGAGCAAAGTCCTCTGTTTTTTGCAGTAGCTATGAATACAAAGCCAGAGTTATTTATCGGGAGAGGGTTTTTCAGAGTTATCTAACAGAAAAAGGGCATACATGGCACTCAGCATCTTAATTGCTAATGTGCAGAAGCTCCTATTGTTAAAGATGCAGACACTTCAAATACTGTCTTTATGAAGACTCTTCTCCAAAGAGTTTATATTGTAAAGAAAAAGCAGTAGAGAGAGAAACTTGGAGTACACCCATCTCTTTTCTGTATACTTATACATTTGAAAGATATTTGTACTTAGATAACTGAGGTAATTTGTCATTCAGTCCAGATGGCTTCTCTGTGTTTCAATAGAGGAAAAGAATGACAGAAAACAGCCATATAGGTTACTTGAGGGGCTGACAGATCTGTGAGCTCAGGCACAATTCTTTTTCCCCGCATTTCTAGTTTGAGGACCTCGTGCCCCAAAAGACAAGGGAACTGCAGGTAAACAGTGTGATTTCTTTGAATTGTGCTTTACTGTACACAGGATGTTAAGTCAATACTGGATTTATGACTTGAGGTAGCAGGAGTAAAAGAACGGATCAGAAGAAACAAGATACTAAAATCAAAGTATCATGTGGGCTAACATCCAGGAGTCCTAGAGAAACTTCATAGTGTCATAATAGTTACGACAACGTTCCAGGATGTCATTCAAATCAACTTGGTCATATCTGAGGCTGTATTTGGTGTTGCTTCTGCCAAAGATGGGCATTTGCTACATTGTCTTGAAAGCTGACATCAGAAATATGTAAGAGGGGGTTCACATATAGGTATCTTAAAGCTTAGCTATGCAGGACTAGCTCCTACTGGTAAGACCATTTACTGGGTCTGGTCTGGTTCTCCATCTGTGTAGGTGAGGCAGAAAAGTCGCTGTTGAGGTGGTCTACTTGTTGATGATTAAATATTTTTCAGGTTATTGTGCGATGGTTGACCATGGCATGACTGGATACAGTAGCTTTTTAAAGTTAGCTGTTGCTGATGAGTTAAAAATTGGCTTAGGTGGCTGCCCACCAAACCTGATCTGAGCTGCTGGTAGGTGAAGTATACCTATAATATTATTAAAGATGCGAATTTAAAAAGCAGGTCAGGTACATGATTTAATGTAGTGACCAGTCTGTATATGTTACTATGTGCATAGTTTCCCTCGCAAAAGCGAGATATCATTTGGCAGAGAATAGCACAAGGACACCTGTGTTTATTTTCCAGGAGAGACTTACTGCTGTAGATTAAACTCCTGCCTTTCAGTATTGTTGGTAAAATTTATTCATATGGCTAAAGGCATTTGATCTAGGTTGTCCTTCATACAAGAACTGATACGTGTGTGCTGGTATACAAACTTAGGGAGTATTTCTGTTGAGATGTACAAGATTTCCTCTGTTTCTGCATTCTCTGTCACTGGATTTATTATTCTGGTTTCAACTGCACTGTGAAGAAAGCTCTGGGAGTAGCAGATCTGCTTGCAGATTTTGCTGGTATGACAAAAGGCAATGTGGGTATCATTATAAGCCTGCATTAGCAAATTATCAAGGTTACGTTTATCACAGAAAACCTTATTCCCACACAAAATGTGCTTTACAACACAACTCTCTCTTAAGGTACTAATTATGTGCACGGTTTCTTTCTCTTCCTGAGACACAATAGCCGTCACATCCATAGAAAGCTGTTTCTTTTATCTTCGGTCCCCAGGAATCCTTTTTTCTGCTGTTTTCTTGTCTGTCGTCTTGAGGTGAAACTTGAGAGATGGCACAGCCCATCTGTCAGCCAGTCCAGTCTCATCTGGCATCTTTGAATCTGTTGGCCGGTGTCAGCTGGGTTTGACAGCTTGTAGAGGTCTCGAAGATAATGAAGATGTGTTGTTCAGAGAAATGGGTGGCTGTAAAAGAGTCTGCAGAGCTCCCGTGACAGAGGGGGAGGCTGCAGCCCTTCCCAGCTATCAGAGGATCCACCTCAGAACCTTCCCTCAAACTGAGCCTGAAGGACATCTGATTGCAGTTGTGCTGCTTGATTTACAGTGTGTGGTTGTTAACTTTTAGACTAATTAGTGTAAACATGGCTTCAGTCATTTATTTAGGGGCTTGTAGCTGTATCTGTCAACAGCATGGGGTCACTCTGAGCTCAGGATATGCTGGGCTGTCGCCCTGCTGTGGAGATGGATGTGATTTTTATACAGTGTGATCATGTAGTACCAGCGACTCAAACCACAGTGGATTCTCAGAATCTTGTGATAAAATCAGATTGCTTGACTGGTTCTGGTTTTAGGTCTCAGCCGACGTTACATTGAAACTACTTGTTATTGGTGTTTATGGAAAAAATGACTTTAACCCAAAGGGCAATGAGTATGTTTTACATACAGACCATCAGATTTGTGTTTCGAACTGCGCCTAGATAGTACATTTAAAAACACTGTACTTTCTACAAAATCAATTGATAAGCATTGAAAAAGTTAAAAAACAAACCCCAAAGCACAAACGAGACAAAAATTTTTGAATGGAAGAGAAGTTGAGTGATATTTCAGATTGTGCCAACTAACTTTTCCTGTAGCTACAGAAAGTAACAGAATTTCTTGTGTAGGAGGGTTTTTGTTTGACTTTTTAAAGCGTATCTTTGAACTGCATGTTCTCCTTTCAAGAGTTACTCGAACAAAAGAAAGTGCCCCTGGTGAATGGGACATCAGGGCAAAGGTACAGTTAGTATGTTACCAAGCTGCAAGAAAACGCCAAGTTCCTTCTGTGACACACTTTGTGTTTATTTTTCAGTTAAATCTACCTTGGATTCTTCTGGTCATTAAGCAACCCTCATGCTTTCATTTTGTGACCCCAGAAATACACCTGGGTAGTGAACAAGCAGAATGATAAAAGGGGAAATCTGTAACATTGCGCGTAAAATGCGAACATAAGAAGTAACAGGCACTTTACTGAGAAGAAAAGACATTGAGCATGGTTGAGTTGCTTTTACAAGTGCTCAAACTATGGTTTTGAGTAGTTGAAAAACAAAATCACACATCTGCTCTTCGGTATAATCGTTTTCCAATAGAAGTTCCATTAGATGTCTACAGTGAAGTGAACTTCCAAGAGCATATTTTGCAGACCCATTTTCTGCTTTGATGCAGAGGTGCTCTCGGGGCAGTTCAGGTAGTGCCTGCGTCCTTGTCTGTGCGTCCTGGGAGGTTTGCTGAAGTGGTCTTTCGAAACACTGTTTGTGAAAACTGATTGCACTTTCTGTCCTGTCCTTTTTGATTTGTCCCTTCTATCCCCCAGATGAAATATGTCTCATTCTTTCTGTTCTCAGAGTCGTGTCTGACAGGTATTGTGGTAATCACAACTGATTCCCGTAGTATCAAATTAATGGAAAACATAATATCATGATCTTCTAATGGGATAAGCTATAATGAATACTCTAGTGTCTGAACAATTCAGAATGGATTAGTAAAAAGCCACTGGTTAAATAACTGAACCTTCCATTGGAGGACCTAAAAGGAGGGAATTAAAGATGAATCTGGGAAAAGACCAAACACATTTTGCATATCTTAATAGGGATTTTTTCAAAGATTCCCTTGTTGATTTATATTCGAGCTTTTCCGTGCTCTTCTCCCTTTCTCTCTTGGGAGAATCTTCAGAAAGTCTTGTGGAGAACTGGTAAGTGACATAATGAACAGGGGTCATTAAAAGTTGACTTGGAATCTGGAGATTTGGTATAATTTTGACTAGGTGTCCATGGGGGTGCAAAAACTGCTCTGGTCTTTGCCCTGAAAATAAACAGGGAATATAAAGGCAAGAGAGAAGGAAACTTGACATATGTTGGAGCTTCTTCCATGAAGCTGCTCTGTTTTGATATAACTGCAGAATCCTCTTCAGTTTGGGGGAGTTCTTGATAACCCAAATGCCCTTTGTGGTAGAGATAAATGACTGTGACTTTGCCCAAGTAAGCCATTCTCACATTATCCCATTACCAGACAAATATACTAGTTCTTCTAAGCATACCTTGGTACTAACATATTGATGTTGTTTATATTAAAATAAAGTGTCAGTATTATTCAGAGTAGTTTTTCAGACTTTTTTCCCCTTTCTATATTATTTTTTTTGCTTCTTTCCCCTCTCCTCCTTGAAATTAATTGCTACATGACTGGCTGAATTTAGCAATAGTAGAGAGTTAACAACAGCACGGGGCTGATGTGTTTCCTGGTGTCTGTGCCAAGAAACTTGTCTGCTTGATCACTTTGTGGCTTGGTTAGAGGCCACAGGATCACGGGTTATGAGTTTCCTTCTCTTGTGATCCTGGAGCTCCACGTGGTATATGAAACAGCAGTGAGAACAGCCTGGAGGCTGGCCCCGAACGCTGCTGTGCGAGCAGATTGGGCCTGGGAGGGAAGCAATGTTTCTTAAATCATGAAAGCTTTAATTGTGAACTTGTTTTGGCAGCTGACCCCTTTACGTTGCTTTGTGATGAGGGGGCTGGAACTTGCAGGGGCAGAGTCCTTGGGTAGTGTCTGGGGCTTGTCTCTGGGCTGAGGGAGGGCTTAGTGGTTCCTGTGGATGCTGGAGGAGCAGCTTGTTGCAGGAGAGTTCTCCTAGAGTTTTCCTAGCCCTGAAAGGCCTCAGAAGGGTACCCAGTGATGCAATACAGTTGTTTACAGCCTGAACCTTTGGTTATGGTGGAACTTGAAAGGGACTCAGCCCTTGCTGAACTGCATTGAGTGAGTGCCTGGAAATAACTGGCATTGTGGAAGCAATTACTTCTTTATGGGATCCTCTCAAACCCTTTATGTGTACATTATACTTAGCTGTCTCATTAAAATGAAGCTTTAGCACTTGAATCCTGTTAATTCATTTCACTTTTCTCAGGTTGGCTTATTCATTCTGATCATAGCAGTCCTGTTTCAGGTTGTCCTCTCCCTATTCCTTTCCCTGCAAATCCCCAAAATTCTATTTATAAGGTTTTTTTACTGGCTAGTGTCCTGTAAGGCCTTTCCCAACCCCCCGTTTTATTTTCTTTTTACTTTGAAATCCTTATTTAATAATGTTTATTAATATTATCATTGTCATCCCCAAAATTAATGACTGTAGGCTTCTCAGTTCATATTCGGGTGTTAGACTTCAAACATTTTGTATTAATTTTCCATTATTGAGTAGCTTTAGGTTTTGTAATACGGAGAGCTGGCTACGTCTGGGAAAGCTAACACTAACATGTTATTTCCCCTCATACACCTCAAGCATGAAGAAATCGAGACAAAAGAAGCAGTAATTCTGGCTCAAACTTCATCCTGCCTAGAGTCCTCTCAAACTTTCTAGAGAAAGCAGGTTACAAATTACATTTGAAATGCATTTTCATCATAAGATAGACCATTTAATGGGACCACATTACTTACTACACCTTTGCTGTGTTACAAACAAGTAGAGATTATTGAGGAAGCAGGATGAATGGTAGCCATCCACAGGCTGTGTTACTGTGATGCCAGAATCTATTTCCTACTAAAATAATACCACTGAAAACTTCTCCATTACCCTGTCTCTTACCCATAGCTGTATTTTAGGACTTCAGTCTCTTAAGCGTACAACCTAGTAAAAGCCACTAAAAAAGGTGACATGGGAATGACTACGAGTGATCTCTTAAGGCATGCCTCTAACGTTTTTCTATGATAGATCTAAATTCAGTCAAAGAATTAATGCTCTAATCATTACAATTAATTATTTTGTTAGCTTAGAAAATAAGTTAGTGTATTGATATTTGATAGGAAAAAATTACTCGTGATGAGGATGGTGGGGCACTGGCAGTGGTTTCCCAGAGAAGCTGTGGCTGCCCCCACCCCGGAAGTGTTCAAGGCCAGGCTGGATGGGGCTTTGATCAACCTTGTCTGGTGGAAGATGTCCCTGCCCATGGCAGGGGGTTTGGAACTAGATGATCTTCAAGGTCCTTTCCAACCCAAACCAGTCTGTGACTCTATGATATTTAAATGCACACTTTTATTTGCTTAATCTTTGTTCATTAATGTAGATTTTAAAATGGATTTCTTTTTACTTTAGCATTTCTACTGGAAAACTGAATGTGGATAGAGGATAGCTGCACAGTCACAGCATAGAGCTGGGTGATCTAGTGCACCGCAAGGAAGAAAATGTCACACTAAAATGCTGAACTTGGGTCTCTTGTTACTAGGAAGTTTCTCTTTTTCATTTTTGCTTGGTGCAAGCAGATATGCAGCAATCACTGAGATACTGTGCAATATGGTAGAGCAGCACTCTATCGCTTTAAAACCCTCTGCTTTCCTTCGCACCAGTCAAGCACACCAGTTTGTGGGGTGACTTAGCAGATGGTTTTTGAACAGGCATGTCTGTTAGCATTTGGGGAGTGAGGTTTTGTGTGGTGCATATTGCAGTCCTCTTCTGGCTCTTTTTTTCATGTGCATGTTACATGTTTTCATGTGCAGCTACAGGCTGGGCGGAGAAGAGATTCAAAGCAGCCCTGTGAATGAGATGAAAAGAAGAGAAACTTGCTGAATGCTAAGGAAAAATCCCTAACCATAGATTCTCCCAGTGAATGACCTAAGGGAAGGGATGGAAAGAATCCTTACTGATCCTGCCCCTCTACTCTGCTCTTGTGAGACCTCACTTGGGGTATTGTGTCCAGTTCTGGTGTCCTCAACATAAAAAGGACATGGAGCTGTTGGAGCAAGTCCAGAGGAGGGCCACGAGGATGATAAGAGGACTGGAGCACCTCCCGTATGAAGACAGGCTGAGAAAGTTGGGGCTGTTCAGCCTGGAAAAGAGAAGGCTGCATGGAGACCTTATAGCAGCCTTCCAATATCTGAAGGGGGCCTACAAGGATGTTGGGGAGGGACTCTTCGTTAGGTACTGTAGTGGCAGGACAAGGGGTAACGGGTTCAAACTTAAACAGGGGAACTTTAGGTTAGATATAAGGAAGAAGTTCTTCACAGTGAGGGTGGTGAGGCACTGGAATAGGTTGCCCAAGGAAGCTGTGAATGCTCCAACCCTGGTGGTGTTCAAGGCCAGGTTGGGTGGAGTCTTGGGCGACATAGTTTAGTGTGTGGTGTCCCTGCTCATGGCGGGGGGGTTGGAACTAGATGATCTTAAGGTCCTCTCCAATCCTAACTATTCTATGATTCTATGATTCTATGATAATAATACAGGAGATGTTATGCCAAAGGTTACTCTTATGACTAACTATAATGGAATCCCATCTCTAGCAAGCAGGTTGATATGTGCTGGCTTTAGACACTAAGCTTTTTTTATGATAGTTTTGAAAACAGACACAATTGATGTGAAATAGATTTGGGCACACGAAAACACTGCTGCAGAACTAGACTTCTTTTCTTCCTGGAATCATTACGTTCTGGGAAGCAACAAACCTGGGTAGCACTCCCTTGGTAGCAGAGCCTCTCTCCTACATTGCCATGATGCAGCACTGCTCAAAAAAGATGTTCAGTACCTCATTTCTATGAGGGCTTTAAAATACTCTTTTGTAGTTTAAATATTTAGTCCCTGTTACTGAGGCTATATGGGTAAATGGGAACTCCTGCTGCAAGGGTGGTGGTAAGAAGCTGGGGCTTATCTTGTAACATTCTCTTTCACAGTTCCTTAGAGCCACGTAATTGACTTCACTGGGCTTTGGATCAGAGTACTTCAAATTAAGAACAAACCACGTAATTGACTTGCAGAGTCAAACTTCTAAAGCAGGTTTCCCCAAGCTGCTGCTCTGTTTCTCGATGAAGGGATTTGGAGACAAGCCCAAGTACTTCAAATATATCCCATAGCAATACATAAACATTGGTCACAACAATTAAAAGAATGAAATAGAAATGAATTCACTTGATAGTTGACTGTGGCAAGCAACCTGTCAAGTGGAAATATGACTCTGGATGATTGTGATTGTTCTAACATACTTAAGTCTCTCTTTTTTTTTTGTTTAGGGAGAAAGACCTTAATGCAAAGTTTATTATTTCAATGGAAAAAAACAAGACGACAATCACAAACTTAAAGGTGAGTAAACACAATTTATAGAAGGAAGTCCTAGCTGAACAGCTGCCAAAATATGAGTGGACAAAACAGTGGTCCTCACTGCACTGTGGAGAACAGCCCTCAGCTCTTAAAATACAGCGTTGAAGTAATCCTTTGGGGAAGCAGGTTAAAGTGTTAACTTGCTGCACTGCAGTTTCCTGAAAACCACTCTGTAGGCTATATCTTGGAGGTTTTTTTAAGGTTTATCACTCTGGTCATTACTTAGCTGAAAGATGAAAGCCAACAATAGAAGACAGGTACATGCCTGGTAGCTATTAAACCTTTGCTTTATCTGTAGAATTCTTGAATTCCCATGATAATGAACTAAACCCAAAGTACCCATCACTTGCTGTCATATTTTGATGGTATATTTTAACATTTCTGACAGCAAGAGAAATCATGCACAGCAAATAGATTTTTGCAAGATAGTTTGCAATGACAAATATATAGACTGATTCAGATCGCAGTGCATACTGCTGAAATATAGTACTAGCTGTCATGTCTCGAGCATGATGATAGCTTTAAGCAGGAGGTTGGTAACACCATTTTAATTATGACTCCACAATGAAATGCTGTTTACAGTGCAAAGGTCTTTCTGCCTCCTGTTAATTATATGCGTAGAATAATCCTTTATTATAATCTGAATTGCATATACAAGACTGATTTAACTGAAGTATGGTGACAAAAATGTACTGTGGTGTTAGGAGCAGTAAGCTTAAATCCAAGTAATTCCTGCTCTGCTGTCCTGTGGCATGGCTGTCCTTCATGCTGAAGTGTATTATCTGTTGTTAATTTTTTCACCATTGGAATAATAGGCTAACCTGTCATTATACAGGTTTCTAAGTGTGTATAGCCTTCTGTTAAATTTGCTTTCTGATTATTTGTTGTAAAATGCTTTAATTACTTCATTAGGATGCATTGTACCAGCTCTTTTTTCTTTCCTTCTTTCTCTTTTGAAATAGGTACCAGAGGGTGGTACTGGAGATACAGGACGAGAAAGAACTAAGACATTTACCTATGATTTTTCCTATTTCTCAGCAGACAGTAAAAGTCCCAGCTTTGTTTGTCAAGAAATGGTAGGATTTCTGAATGATGATAATTGATTTTTTTCTCCTCCTTTCCTTTCTCTTTGGCTTGAAAGCATTCTTTGAAACGTCCTTCCCTTGAAAGTGCTTCTTGTATAATTTAGAAATTCCCTAGGTACCTAAGAATTTGAATTCTGCTTTGTTTTCTTTTCTTTTTCACTTATCGAACATTAAGTGGTGTGTTTTCTAATCCAGCAGGTTAAATGCCTTCTTTCTAGTTCTCTTGTCTGATTTGTCTTGTAAGGTCAAGTTAGAAAAATTCTAAAGGTGCTCAATTTGCTTTTGAAAAGCTTTGGAAAAAAAAAAAATCACTTTTGAGAAACAAGGATATATCTTTAATTCACTTAGAAACATTATCTAGTAGGAGTGGGGTTTTTTGTTGTCCAAAAGTCTTGGTGCACATTGAAGAAGGTTGTTCTGTCTTCTCCTTTGAATATTCAGTTTAGGAAGGGGCAAACCTGCTTTTCTTCCTGCACACTCAGAACAGAAGAGATAGACCCTCCCTCACCTTGCATTTCATGTGAACATTGAACCTTTTTGCTACTTCACATTTCCAAATAAATTTATTGCGTAAAATTCAAGTGTTTTGTGATGGTTCTTGTTTTTTGTTTTTATGGAACTTGGGATGCTGCAAGCTTCAAGTGAGAGTATTTTTTCCCCTTAAAATAATGCAAGGGTTTAAATACGCTGTAAGGCAGTTGGATACATACCTTATGTTTTCTGTAACCCCCCAAACCAGGGAGACTGGTATCGCTAATCCTAAAAAGCCTCAGAATTAAAACTAATAATAAGCAATAAATTGAAGCCATTTTTAAATATTTATGGGAAGGACAAGGTTTGCCATCATTATATAATGACTATAATTGTTTAATAGGGAATTTATACTTGGAATTTCTATTTAACCATCAGTGTAAGCGTTAGGTTCTCTCTTTTTTCTGAAAGTGTCTTGTTTATTTCACTAAGTTATTAGCTAGAAATGGATCCAGACATTTGATGATGTATATTCTTAAACTTTCTGGCTTGTTATTTCTTGATGATGTTCGTTTAAGTAACACTGGGTTTGCTATATTGTCCAAAATATCAAGAAATACACATTTATTTGGGTGTCGATGTAGAAATACCCCAAGTGTTTTAGCACTGTGACAAATTCAAGAAGTAGAGTATTTGAAAGCAACGATTGGAACCCTAGTTTCTAGTGAATGTTTTTAAGAGGTAGTTCAGGCCATATGGCTTTACTAGAACTTTAGCAAATGTTTTAAGTTGACCATGCAGAGAGTTACTTACTTACTTTAATTAAAACAGTTTTGATCATGTATTTTCCAGCTCTGTTTCTAACTGAAGCTTGAGATTTTGGTTGTGGTTCTGCAGATGCAACTGAAGATTGCCTTAAGTTTGCTCATACAAGTTGATTAGGATCTCAGTTTAATATTACTTAGTTTCATGAAAATGCATATTATTCTGTGATAACGGATTACTGTATTCTCAGTTCTTCCTGATAGAGATGAGTACATCTCCATAAAACAGTACTAATGATGTATCAATGCATGTTTGGAGAAGTCTGCAAAATGTGCTATAAAAGTAGTTACAGAAATTCTTCTTAGGTGCCAGTTGTGGCTTAGGTTTATGAATATGTAATTCTTGGATCCTTTAGGTAGCAGTCTCTTTTTACCTGACTTCAGATACTCCTAGGAAAGCTATGTTAGATGAGACCTCACTGAATGAATGGAAGAAACTTGAATTAATATAAATGGATATCCAAGGTGTATTGATGTCTGATTTCCTCATAAAAGTAATGAATTTTTCCATATTGGTGCCATTTTACCTGTTTCAGGGTGGGTCAGGTTGGGGCAAGATCACATGCCCATGTCAGGAGTTTATAGAAAGAAGATTACACTAAAATGCCCATATAGAGATTGCTGCAGCAGCCTGGAGTAATGTGGTTTTTTCAAAGCTATGAACTTTATGGTTTGTAGTAATAAGATGGCAACAATAAATCCTAAACATGGTTTAGATGGTCAATATTCTGCTACTACAGTGTGTGCCAAAACCCCAGACTGCCTCCTTCATCCTTACTAGTAAGAACTTGAGCTTGCTCAGCCACAAAACATTGGTGTCCCTGGGTCAAGTGTTGCTTTAATTGCAATGGGTGCAGCACATTGGAAACAAAAAGAGTTTTCAAACCATGAGAGTGCAACTTCTAAACAAATGCTGCTCAAGCTATTGTTTTGCTGGTGTTATTCATTTCATATTTAATTGGAAGACTTTGTAGTTAAGCTGTTATCAAGTTGCTGCAGAATTTCCAGTTTACTGCACCAGTGGCATAGAAGGTGGCTGTCTTTCATTCATACTCATCTTGCCATGGAATAAAATTGATCTTGATTGTTGGTAATGCGGTTGCCTGGTGTGCTTTGTTCATGATTGTTATAGTCTTCCATTTGAAAGGCAGAAAAATGGAAGTGGAAGTCTGTCTAATACTACATGCCCCATTAATATGCCTTTTAGATGCAAAATGTGGTTTAGTATTCAAAAATTAGGGTGGGAGTGGCAATTTACAATCAAGCTACTTAGTTTGTATTCTTGGAAGAGAAACAAATAGACTTTTGATGTTTACTGCCCTTTTGTGACAGGCCAGTGTCTCAGCCATTTGGTTCTGACAAAGTACCATCCTAACAATGTCTTCTAACCTGTGCGTTAAGCTTCTGTGTTCAGAAAACACTGGCTGTAGCTGTCCTATCTACTACTTCAAATCACTTTGCAGGGTATACAGAGATCTTTAAAAGGGAAAATGCAGTCACAACAGTGTGTAAAGACTTGGTAAGGTAAAAATATGGACATAGAGGAAAGAGAAAAGGGCAGGGGGGAAATACAGTAATAGTTACTCAGGGGGGAGAATTCAACTAAGATGCCGCTTTTCAAATGATAAGTGAAAGGGAAACTACTTTGGCTGATCTTTATACTCTTCCTTTTAGAGGAGTATGACTAATTACAGCATTGTAACTCCTTTGCTCAAGGGAAGGTCAAGCTAAGTATTCCAAAGGCATCCTTGCAACTGAGTGTTAATGATTAAAGTAATTACCCAGTACTCCTTCAAGGGAGGAGTAGGACGATTATAGTGTGTTTGCCATTCACTGTTAATAATGACTTGTAGACCTTGTTAATTTAAAGCACATATACTGCAGAGTAGTAGCCAGATTATGTGAAGCATCTATGAGATTCTTGAAAGTCATTTCTGGATTGGGAGACCCAGGTTAACATTTTCATTGAGAGAAATGTGTTACTCCTTGGCCAGTGGGGGTATGATTGGAAATGAGGGATAATGATAATGAAAGGTCAGGAATCCGGGAGGGATACTGGAGCCAATATTGCAGAGGAAGGTTGTGAAAGCATCTGGTGAGAGCTGAAGTTATTAAGTGAGAACAGACCTCCCATATTATGGGATGTGGAGGAGGGATTGTTACCCGTTTGTAAATGTTGAGCGCAAAAGAGGAGCTAGCTGATGAGGGTCACTTACCATATGGAAAACATGTTTGCCCGCCTAAGAAGTATTGGTATGTAAAAGCCAGTTAGGGAGGAAATATGGAGAAAATGAGTCATTTTCTTACACTTGGTTAAAGCAAAAAAACCAAACCCAACTAAACAAAACCCTCCAAAAACACAAACCAAGGAACTGCCAGTATCACTGAAACATTTCCTTTTGAGAAGGGGCTGGATATTTGCAGAACATGGAGAGCTGGCAAAGATACAAAAAGTGAGGCGATATTAACAATAAGGAAAAGTGAATGAAGTATTTGAGATTGCTGAAAGAAACTGGAGCTGTAAAAAGAAGGTAACGTATTTCATTCTGTGTGAAGTAGATCTGTAACAGAAAAAGAAGTAGAAAATACACCGTTGCAGTGCTGTAAACTAAGTATGGTAGTAAAATTTAGTATTTTATTTGAAGTACTAATAGTCTCGTCCTCTAATAAATGTCATTGGTTGATGCCAATAGCTTATATTGCAGTAGTTCATTGTTTGATGTTTACCATGCTGGACTGATGACAAGTTTTTTCCCCCAAACTTCTGTTATCTTAAAAAACCTTCTTTGTTTTCAGGTTTTCAAAAATCTGGGTACAGATGTGCTTAAATCTGCTTTTGAAGGTTATAATGCTTGTGTTTTTGCATATGGCCAGACTGGATCTGGGAAGTCCTACACCATGATGGGAAATGCGGTATGTGGTATTTTCATAGAATCATAGAATACCAGGTTGGAAGGACCTCAAGGATCATCTGGTCCGACCTTTCTTGGCAAAAGCATGGCTTAGACAAGATGGCCCAGCACTTTGTCCAGCTGAATCCTAGAATCATAGAATAGTTTGGGTTGGAAGGGACCTTCAAAGCTCATGTAGTCCAGCCCCTCTGCAATGAGCAGGGTCATCTTCAACTAGATCAGGTTGCTCATAACCACATCCAGCCTGGCCTTGAGTGTCTCCAGGGATGGCGCATCCACCACCTCTCTGGGCAACCAGTTGAAAAAGGAGCTATTTACCGCCACCCTCTGAGTGCAGCCTGTCACCAGTCCCCCACCCACTGCATGGACCACTTGTCTAAGACTAACATGTCAGTTCCTCTAGGAGGAGGCTGTGGGAAACAGAATCAAAAGCTTTACAGAAATACAGTGTCTACTGCTCACCCCACATCAACTGAGTAGGTGGTTTTTTTCCTTCTGCAGCAATGAATTCAAATTATGCTACTGCAAGAGCATGTTTTTATGGAATTATTACTGATCATGTCTTTATACTACTGACCTTCCGTGTATCATATCTTCTGGTGGTAATCAGAGGTTTTAGGAGCTGTTTCTCTTATAGGTAGATACTTACAGGTGGAAAAGTGTGTTTCAGTGATATTCTGCTATGCGGGACACAAAGCAGTAATTTTTGTTCAGAAACAAACCTGAAAATTACAAATGTGACTACTGATTTTCTATACTTGAAAGCAAAGAAGATACTGATTTTGAGAACACAAATGGTCAGCTCTTTCTGAAGAGATCTGTTTTATAGATCTCTTTTGAAAGGTCAGAAGATTAAAATAGGTCTTTAACCCCAGTTTAGAGAAACCTATCAAGTGAGAAGTAGAAAGAGGATGAGAGTAGCTAAATGTAAGTTTCAGCAAACTGTTATGAGATGATACAGTAACTTCAGTTTTCAGGATTAAGTCCTATTGAGTGCTTCAGTAAAGACCCTGGAAGAGAAAGATGTGATAGGAGGGAGTATTTGACATTTTGTGAGTAAAGCATGGGAGTAGTTTCTTGTAGTTATCTCCATGACTGTCCAAGGACAGAAAGAATCCACTCAACTGCTGGGAGTAGAGCAGTTCAAAAAAGGCTGGCTGATGAAGCCTGTTTGCCAGGCAGCCTCTTTAGGTTTCACTCTCTGATCATGGGGAAAAAATACATCATGTCTTCTTCCAGCAGGATTGAAAAGGGGAATATTGCCACTTGTCCATCCTTAGACAGACCACTCTTTTGCAATGTAGTAAGATTGGCCACTTTGCACCTCCTTTAGCTTAGAAGAGTAAATTAGCTGCAAACCTTTCCCTTTCCATTGTTACAGAATAAGTAGCTTTATACTTAACAGAACAGACTTTTGTAACCAGAAAAGATCTTATGACCTAGCTGTGGATTTCCATTTCAGAAATTTATAAAAGTGACATTTTTATGAGGCTGCCTCATGATATGTAATGACTGTAATCATCAAGGCATTTTCCAAATGAATAGGTGCTGAAGTTTGTTTGACACTATTCAATAATAAAGGTCTAATCTTCTTGCCATGATACATAAATACTTTAATCTGGCTTTGTACAGAATGTGTATAAAATATACTCAGCCACCAAGTTAAATGCTTGAAAATTGATGGCCCTGTCAGAGAGACTACAGTGCTATAAGAAAACTTGCATTTGAAATACATTTTCTTTTTTCCCTACTCCTCCTTGAAAAGTATGAATTCTGTTCTCATTTTGATTTCAATATCTGCTGTTCTTGGCTCTGAAGGCTTCTTCCTTCTTCTGCAGTACTGTGGGCAGCAATAATTTCAAGAAATACGTGGACCAGTTAGAGGAGCTCTTGAGCAGGGATACTGGAATGATCTGAAATCTATAAAATATGATCTATAAGGAAAATCAGATTTGTGTATGCAGAGAAAGGAAGACTGGGGGAACAAAAGTCTTCCAAGACGTGAAAGGTTGCTGCAAAAAAGGAAGGGAATAATTTGTTCCCTATGTCCAAAGTAGATGGATAAGAAAAAGTACATATAAATTGCAATGAAATTTAATCTAAGTATGAAATACATATAAATTTGTAGTTAGATAGCACAGAAGGAAAACGGGCTTTGCATGGGAAAATTCAGCTCTGGAGTGAACTACTTATTTTAGTTTCATGGATTTCCATGGCTTGAAACTCTGTAACCCAGAAAAAAACCATCAAAGATGTAGTTGATCCTGCCCTGGAGCTGTAGGGAGTGAAAAGGGTGAAAATGTTTAAATATAGCTTCTAATAGAGAATGTACATTCTCTAAGATGTACATTTTACTGATAAAATATGCTCGGAACAGTGTGTTCTTCCTTTCTCATCACTGTATTGCTATGGTTGAAGTTACTCAATTAGAGCTAATATTTCCTGTTTTAAGACTCTCTTTGCAGTTGCTAAATTACATCAGACACTAATGACTTGCCTAAAACTTTGTGATGGATCTTTCATTTTTTTTTTCCTTAAGCTTTAATTAAAACTATTCAGGTGTTTCCAAGCATGAGATGAAAGAAAAGTCTTGTTCCTTTTTGTGTGTTTAAAAAAAAAAAACTTAGTAAGATAAAATGTGTGTGGGAATTTCCAACATTGAACCCTGAAACTTTACCTGGAGGTGGAGATTGATATATATTGGGAAGGGCTGCTCCTCTGTTACCAAAGGCAAGTGTCTCAAAAAAAGCCTCATTAAGTTGCAAGTTTCTCCCTTTATCTAGGGGTTATTCTTTTGAAACCGAGGTATGGTCAGGTGAAGGGCTAGGTGTGATAGGAGGAGAGAATAGATTATTTTTTCAAAGGATGAAGTCTGGTTGGGGAAGGCTCTGATTAAGACGAGGAAGAAGCTGGAAAAGGGCAAAATGGAGAGATAGGATATGATTAAAGAAAAAAAAGAGACTGCATGATGAATCAGGAATGATATCTGGGCAAATGAAAGAGGAAGAGGAGCTCAGAAATGACACCTGGAAGAAGACTGCTGGGATAGAGAATGCAGGGGAAACTGAAGAATGAGGACAGAGGGGACCAACATGGGAGCAGACTGCAGCAAGCTTGGGCAAAAAGGGTCAGATTTTATGTGGGGTTCAGAGGAGAGGAGAAATGTTTGCCTGGGGAGTGTGCTGCAGGGCAGTCCATTGTCTTCATGGTTTTCTGCTGCCTGGTATCTGTAGAATCCCACCAGGCAAACTCTTGGGTGCCTTGAGTCTTGGGCTATGCTTATGTTGGATGTTTGGTCTGGTTTGTCCTAATTTGCCTCTTGCTTCATTACAAGGGACTTAACTTTAAGCAAGAACACTTCTTGCCTCAGTGATGCACAGAATTAGTCCATCGCATCAAATCTTACATGGTTTTGAACTAGAGGCAAATCATAGCTGACAGACTGTTTTGTCAGCTACTTCTGAGTTTGCAGCTCTGAGCCCAAATCTCATCTGTATGTATGTGTCCTTTCCCTTCATTCCTGGGAGCCATGTTCACTCATTTCAGCTCTGAAGGAGTGTTGGTTGCTCTGCTCAGCAGGTAGTTGGTCATCTGCCTAATCAGACTGAGTGGGAATGGGGCAGCTGGGAGCAAGCAGCCCCTTGTCAGCCAAGGCCCCAGCTGCATGGCACTTTCCTACTCCTCTCTGCTGCTAGGGAGAACCCTGGCTTTCATTTACTGCCTCGCTGCTTGGCTGGAAAGGAAGAGCTGCATGCTAAGTCTCTGGGTATCTCAGTGGTGGTAGCCGCTGCCTCACAGCCTGACATGTGTTTGACATCAGTGGTGGAACAGCAGCCTCACCGGGATGAGGCTCAATTCTGAAGTGCCAGTTAACCAAGAAGATGTCATTCTGCTGCTGCTGGCTGCTGTGTTAGCTGAAGTGGCAAGAACCCTGTAACGGATAGTCACAGCCCTGCTAGTAAACCACATAGTCCGTGGGGATCTCTGAGAAGGAATATGTTTTTTCAGTTTGCTTTACTAAACCAACCGAGCACTTAATGCATAAAAACTCTTTAACTGCAGAGTTGAGCATTTGTAAGTTAAATATCCAATTTAATTTGGCTGCATTGTGGGATACAGTGAACGTGTAGTTTTAATTTTGTTATTGCATGCTAATTTAACCAGTGGACCTGCTGAATCTTTCAAGACAAGAAGAACTGTGAGCTGGGGATTAGGGCTTTGAATGAGAATGGCTTAAGGGTGCATGTATTTGGCTCTTGTCCCATTTTCTGCAGATGTTGCCAAGCCCACAGTGAAATGAGATAGAAGAAGTTAGAAAAGATAACATTGAGGTAAGGCAGTGCATGTATTGCTCTGAGGAGCTAGTTTCTGCCTTAAACAGTTGGGATTATTTGAACTACATGACAGGGGCAAAATATATCCCAATGGCAAAGAATTTGAGCTAGTACATACATTCCAGCACACACACAAGGATTACAGGGGCAGGGTGACTGCAGTTAAATAAAGGGCAAGAGAGGATTTGCTGAAAGATTTTGATTTCTCCCCCTTTTCTGGATGTTGGAACTCTCTGAACAAGTGATCTTGGGTCTTATTTTTTAAAATATATGTGCATGTATATGTGCATAGCCTTGGAAATAAGAATTGTTGTTATTCCAGGGTGATGCTGGTTTAATACCTCGCATTTGTGAAGGATTATTCAGCAAAATAAGCGAGAAAACAAAGCGGAATGAGGCTTCCTTTCGCACAGAAGTCAGGTAGGTCTTGACATGTTGATAGTTTGCTGGTTATCAAACTTGGTTCAGTTACAGCCACTTTGTTCACTTTATCTCTGAGAAAAACGTGTGTTTTCCAGATAACTTTCTATGCTTGGCCTCAGTCCTGTAATTGATTTTTTGTTGGCAGTCGGTGTCAAAATGCGCAATAGTTCTAACTTCAATCCAGTAGCCGTGCATTTTGCTTTATTTAAATGATAGTGAAGATGCCTTTGTTATTGGTCAGACTGTTCCTTATAACAATAAGGAATAATAATAATACTAACAATCCTTTATTTCAGGCTGCCATTAGGAGATCTTGATCTTGCTAGTGTCTGCTTCATTTCTACTTGCTTCTTGTTGTTTTTGCTTTTTCCCTTATGATACCAGTACACTGTAGTCATTACTGTCTCTGGATCCATTTGCTTCTCCAGGCATCTTGCTTTCAAACACAGCGTTAACATGACTTGTCTTTTTTTAAAGTCTCTTGAATCAGTGTTTTTCTAATCTTTTTCTTTCAGTTATCTGGAAATTTATAATGAACGTGTGAGAGATCTTCTGAGACGGAAGTCATCGAAAACTAACAATTTACGAATACGAGAACATCCAAAAGAAGGGCCCTATGTTGAGGGTAAAAACACTTTCAGTGTTTTGCACTGGATATTTTTATTACCTTTATATATTCTAAAATGTCATGTCTAATTGCACAGGGCATTTTTATATTTTAAAATGTAAATGATGATGGATACAGTGCTTTGATATAGAAGCATTAAAGAATAGTCTCTTATTTGTACCCACACTTGCTTTCCCAATTATAAGTTTATTATGTGTACACAGTTTTTATCTGTAAATTTATAACACATTTTTAAATAATGTTAAGAGATGCAATTGGTTTTAAGAATTTGTTGACTATAATTTATAAATCTTTAATGTTTGCATGGAAGGAACCTATTAAGATCTAATTGTCTTAATCTGTCCTCTACCAGGGAAGGTTTGTCTCTTGAGGGATTATGCTTATGTTATTGCACTAAATACTTTAGTAAGATTGCATGGGCTTTTTTATTAATTTACTGTAAATGTGTAAGTGGTCCATTGTTCACATGAGGCCTCATTCCTTTCCGTAAGTGATAATGAAGTATGACAATAAACCCTAATTACAGCAATACTTTGCAGTAGTGAGGGTGATTGGAATCTTTTTTTGGGAAGAAAGTCATGTGCACATATGAGCATGCTGTAACACTGCTTTTCTTTAGATTTGTCTAAACATTTAGTGCAAAATTATACTGATGTAGAGGAACTTATGGACGCAGGAAATATAAATAGAACGACGGCTGCAACTGGAATGAACGATGTCAGTAGCAGGTCACATGCCATTTTCACAATCAACTTCACTCAGGTAACAAAACAAAAGCGCCTGTCTTGATATGTGTTTAAATTCAGTAATTCACAGGATAATTAAAAAATAAGGTTGTCAAAAAGCAAGTATTCATGAGCATAAATGTGTCTGTGTGTGCTATAACTTGTTGAAAGGTAAATATAATATGTTGAAAGTTTAATAAAATGAATGCAGCCCAAATTCACTGTGCATCATGTAAATACCAATTCACAGTTGGTGTATGTCCATAAGTGGCTAGAAAGTTGCAAATCTTACAATTTATAGAAATAACTACTTGCATGGGGGTTATGCAGCAATTCATGATTAAATGCCTTTCTGTGGCACCTCTCATACACGTGTCTTCTGAAGCTCTGCTATTGTAAACAAGTTAAATTCAGTCACAAGACTAAAAGGCCACTGGGTTGGCTTCAGTAGAATTTCAGAATTTCATAGCTTAACGTACGTGTCTTTGTATTTTTTCCATTCTTTTCTGTAGGCTAAATTTGATTCGGAAATGCCTTGTGAAACTGTTAGCAAGATTCATTTGGTAGATCTTGCTGGAAGTGAGCGAGCAGATGCCACTGGTGCCACAGGGGTTAGGTTAAAGGAAGGAGGGAATATTAACAAATCTCTAGTTACTCTGGGAAATGTAATTTCTGCCTTAGGTAAGTCTCTGCTTTTTGTGCTTGTCTATTTTGGGTTGGTTTTTTTTTGTCATTAAATACCTTTCTGTTTGTTTACTTACACTTCTGTTCATTTTTACTTATACACATAATGGCCTCATGCATCCTGGTTTTGAAAATGAATGAAAATACCTAATTGCTTTTTTTTTCCCCTCCCTCCACATCACAGCTGATTTATCTCAGGATGCAACAAATCCACTTTCAAAGAAGAAACAAGTATTTGTGCCTTACAGGGACTCTGTGTTGACTTGGTTGTTAAAAGATAGCCTAGGAGGAAATTCTAAAACGATAATGATTGCAAGTAAGTGTTTTTAAATTACTTCTTTTTGCATCCTGAAGAGTTCATGCTGAATAGGAGTGGCTGTAAATATTTAGATTCCAGATGCTTTGTTAAGGCAGAGCATTGTTTACACATATTAATGATTTTTTTTCTTTGAGTTTTCTAGTAATACTGTGCTCTTTATGCTCTGCCCAACATCTCTTCCAGCAGTAGAATATATAGGGTCTCACTGTGTATATGGGGACAACCTAGTTGTTTAGTAATGGCATGAACAAGAGCAGGTATGCCTCCTGAGTTTGAGACCTTCATTTTCATCTGCAGATTAGCTGTTTGGGTGCATATATCACTGGCTGAGTATTTGGTCACAAATGTAGCAAGGCACCCAGGTTGTGTATGTAGTAACATTTGGTTGCATAAGTAAGGATCATTCAAATGTATGTGCCTAAGTTCTTGCATTTGCTCTGTCCTCTCTGCCTCATTGCTGTGTTTTTTTGACACATGCACAGTGTAACAGTTAGTTAATCTGACCAGTTAAACTTCAAGTAATAGCTCCTGTTTCCTGTTGAGGTTCATTTACTTTCCAGACAGCTGTGTTATTCATGGTAAATGCTCAAACCTGGACCTAGGTGAAGTCAGGTACTTCCGTTCCTTTATACTTCTCCTCCCCAGGTTGAAGACATTGATACCCTGTAGGAAAAAAAAAGATTCCAGGTTTGTGTACCTAGTCAATAATGATGTGTGAATCAGTTTGCTTTTCCAAAGCTGTGTTTGTTTTTTGTTGCAGTAGTAGCAGAAACAACCTGGTCTCTTTTGACATTCAGTATGCAGGACTGTCATTTTTATTTAACCTACTTTTTGAATGCACACAGCATTTTAGCTTTTTGCTTAAATCATTTATGATCAGTCATCTTTTCATTTTATGATTTTATGACCAGGCAGACTTTTCATACAGTTTCCTTCTTACTTGTAGGAAGCTCTGTAAGGATCACTTGGTTTAAAAACCTACCTATGGCATATGTAGTTCAGGTTTTTCAACAACTTGGAATGGGAATTCCATTCCCGCAAAAAGTGAAGTCAGGGGATGTTTAAGGATTTTGGATGTTGGAGATGTAAGGAGTGAAGAGCAGCTCTGAAATTTCTCGCTCTTTCCTGCTCAGATACAATGCAGTCTAACTGACGCAGTCTCTTGGAAAGGCAGGAGACCAGAATTGAGGGAATAAAATACATTGGATCAAATTCTGGTTCTTAGGTTGCTTTCTTACAGTCAAATTCTCTGCATAGCAGTTCCTTTGTTGCATGATTTTGGGTGTGTTTTTGGAATCCATGCTGCTTTTTTCCTGAGGCTGATCATAGTAGTACCAAAAGAGGATCTTGGACCAGACTCTGCTTCATTTTTCTGGCTGTTTAAGTAACACCGTGCTGGCATCTTTCTTCTTGATGCTTTCTTTCAGTTAATGGTTGAGTAACTTGCCTTTTTTGAGAGAAGGATTGGGAAGAGAAGTTTTAGAGACACAATGAGCTTTCAGTGCTTATACTAACAATTACAAAACCCGGCTGCTTTTTCAGCTACTTCCTCATCTATTAAGGATGCTTTTGCTAGGCAGAGCCCTGATGGTTGATCTTTTCTCCAACAGTAACTCTACTGGTGATGTGGCTGAATTGCCTAACAGAGCCTGACAAGCTGTCTGGACATGTTTGGCCTTCCTTTTCTTTAACTAAACACAACAAAAGCAGGAAGATCATCTCAAACTGTAGGAAAGGCTTTTATGACAAAACAGAATTGGATGTATTTTTATATGTCTATAATGTATTGTAACATCTTTCCAGAAAGAGAATAATTGAGTAGTGGAGTGGAGACAGTAGATAAAGTAGGGAAGTAATAGTGTGAGCTAGGGGAAGTATAGTCTATGGCCAAGTGCATCTCCCCTAATTCAGGGAGTCTCTACCGCAGAAAGAATATTTATTAGTGTTGAGAAAATGAGGAAGGGCAGAATATTTTGGTTACTTACTTTTTCAGGTGTTTTCATTGTCTGATTCTCTGGGTCTCTTGCTCAGTTTGATTATTAGGATTTCTGGTCCAACATAACTTCTGCATGGTGTTCTCTTCTGTGTTTTTTGCTTATCTATGTGGATACAGCAATTATCTTTTTAAACTCCATTGTTTTTCCTGGTTAAGTTGCCTGTAAAAAGAATACTGGTTTCTCTTGAGGCATCAGATAAACTCTGCCAGATGCCTGCAGCTCAGTGGAACAGCGAGGTTTGTAAATTACAGAAGCTCTTCTCTTGTTTTGGTTTGCATGTCTGCTTTTTGTTTGAATGCTGTGCAATTTCCCTTCCAAGCTTGGACTGAATCTGCTGTGGTTTTACCCGAAATGACTTTTCCATTTAATGATTACATACTCACCTTTTTACCCACTGTGCTTGTAAAAAAAAAAATAGCAAGAAAGCCTGTAGAGTATCATATAGGACATTTATACTTAGCAGAGAAATGTAAATGTTAAGTAGATTGACAGCAAGATTTCTCTACAACGCTTGATTGTTGGACCTGATTATTCTAATACACTATTCAAATACGGTGTTTACTTAAGCAGCATTATAGTAAGATGAAAGTAGTGGAGCTAGGTGAAGAACTGGAACAAGTTGTAGCCGTACCAGTTAATCATATATTTCTGTGTCTTCATCTGCATTAAGTTTATCTGACTTTTAAAATATAAACTGACTTTACTAAGTGAAACATACGGTGCTGGATGAACTGTTTCTGATTTCATCTCCTTAGCTATTTCACCCGCTGATGTCAATTATGGAGAAACTTTAAGTACACTTCGCTATGCAAATAGAGCCAAAAACATCATCAACAAGCCTACTATTAATGAGGATCCTAACGTCAAACTGATCCGTGAGCTGAGAGCTGAAATAGCCCGATTAAAAGCCCTGCTTGCTCAAGGGAATCAGGTTAGCTTTGCTTGAAATTTATGTGTAATTTTCTTTGAGTTATAACATCTATTTCTAGAATGTAATGAGATAATTATCTTTCATTATATTGATTTGAGTAAACAAGCTCTATGAGGCTATGAATGAATATTATTTTCCTGATTGAATCAGTTTCCATATGGCCAGTAGACTACCTCTTTTAGCATAAGGGGAAAAATTGTCATCTCAAAGCTCTGAGTTTTCCCTTAATATAATCAGGGCTTGATTGCAGTGTGCTGTAGAACAGGTAGTCACCACAGCATAAGGAAGCTGAGCAGTAACATATTTCCTGGGTCTAGCTGGTGGACTGAAGAGGTACTTTAACTAGTATCTTAAAAGAAGTAGAAAGGTATAAAATATTTAAGATGTGCAAATGTAAAATGCAGGAGTATGCACAGGTTGGAACAACACATTTTATTTGTGTTTGGCTGCACTGTACATCAGAAAGCATGTAACATGCTAAATATGTAAAAGTATTTTCAGTGGTGATGTAAGAAAACATGTGCCGCGCTATAATTCACTCTTGTTCTTCTCTCAATATTAGCTGCTATAAACATCTGCTGCACAAGCTCTGTTAGACTTAATATCTCTTTTTCCAGGATGGTGAAGCCAAGCAAATAATAAGGAGTATGCTATTGGCTCAGGCCAGTCATCGCTTCTAAATAATGTCACTCAGGACTGCTGGATTTCATACTTGAGCAAATATGAGTTGGAAGTATCTGAAATGATCCTTCAGATTTATTTCTAGAACTATCTATTTTTATTTTAGATGGGCTGTACAATGTGAAATGTCAGTTCAGCATAGAATTTTTTAAATAGAAGGGTAGTACTTCAGCTAAATTTCATGCTTTAGAACATTTGCTGAGAAAGAGGATGGGACCACAGTTGGAAGCAGTAATAGGTATGGCAGGTGATTGGAGAGCTCTGCTTTGTTACAAACAATTAGAAAGCTTTATGGAGTTGAATTACTCTTTTATACTGGTGTTTCTCTCATATTCTTTAGGAGGAGAAAATGTAATTTATTTTCAAAATGTGATTTGATTTAGAGTTAGTGAAGTAGATGTGGCTTGGACCCCTTTGAAGATCTAATGCTTTGACCTAGTTCCAGGCTGTAAAACAGTGGATATCACAAAATAAATCTGGTTCAGTTGTAGGATGTGATAGATGGCTGTGTGGGAGGCAATAGAGAACTTGCTTAAGTTAATTGAATTTGTGATGGTTGATAAAACAGCAGGTGGTTTTATGTATGCACAGTAGAATATAAATCTCTGTATAATTTCTTTTGTAGTTTTCCTTTATATTCCCAGAATACTGTTTTGCAAATGCTTCTGTACATCACTGAAGATACTGGTTACCAAAATACATTGCTGGGTTCAGTGTAGGTCACGTAATAATGAGTATTGCTTATGTGTATGTGTTGTATAGCAGTTTTCGTCTTTTAAGGCCAATCGCCTTAATATATAGTTATTAAAGATAAGCAAGATACATATGTGTCATGGCAAAATGGTAAACTATGGATGCATAATAAATGTTCGTGTTCAGCAGAAATATAAAGATAGATGTATGAGGAATTCCCCATTATAAACTTATGCCATGTTTTACTGGTTGCAACTGTGTGACCATGTGCATACATGGGGAATGAAAATAGTACTATCAAACTTATCATTTGTATTTGAAATATCTGCTTTGGCTAGAATTTCATTACTCTGTTTACAGTATTTCAAGGTAAAATGACGTATACTGGAGTTTAAAATACTTCATCCTAAGTAATCAAAGAAGTTGAACAGCTGCATTTCCTTCATTTGATTCCACCAGAAATTGTTACCTTTTCCCTTCATTTTTTTTTTAACTTCATGATGTTTAATTCTTACAATTTTAGATTGCACTCTTGGATTCTCCAACAGCTTTAAGTATGGAAGAAAAGCTTCAGCAGAATGAAGCAAGGGTGAGTTAGAATTTCATAAGTAGGTTTTAAACAACACTCAAACAAACAAAAAAAGGGGGGGGTCTGGATGCCAGACTTGGTAATTTTCAGGATTTTTTTTTTAATACACAAATTTTCTTCCATCAAGTAGCATTTTCTTGGTGCATTTAAATAAAACCACAAAATAACAAAAGAAAACAACAAACTATGTGTGAACTTGTAAATTTGTTATATGACTAATGTATGATAACATTGTAACATCCCTGCCAAGGTTCAAGGCCAGGTTGGATGGGGCTTGGAGCAACCTGGTCTATTGGAAGGTGTCCCTGCCCATGGCAGGGGGGTTGGAACTAAATGATCTTAAGGTTCTTTCCAACACAATCCGTTCTATGATTCTATGATTCTGCCTAAGAACAAAATGTATCTTTGATACTTTCACGCCAGTTCTATTTAATGAAAATATTTGTTCTCAGGCCAGCTTGCCTTACTAAAAGGTACATTTGTAAATAGAGAGGAAAAAGAGGCTAAATCAGAGTAATCAGTACCCAGTAATCACAGTAACAGTTCATTCCATGCGTAGAAAATATAGTAAAACATTTATGGGGAAAATGGTCACTTCTTTTATGTTTTCAAGTAATCAATAACTTGTGTTGTGGGGGAAGGTTTTCAGAAAATTTCAGTCTTTAAATCTGGTCTGTACAAATATGTCGGTGCCTAATTAGCTGTCTTTTTTGGGTCTAAGACCTAGGTGTAGTGTACCTCACACCATATTGTCCTAATAATCCAGCCCAGTGTAATCTGGGGGAAATTCTCAGACAGTTTTGATATAGGGTCCAAAAGACTATAGATGTAATGGTACTCTCATTTATTTAATTTCCAATCTTTCATTCTTTATTCTGTCATTCTATGTTAATTCTTTTCTATATACTTGCTTCTTTTTAGAGCTACTGCAAGCTGTTTTAGAAACATAGTATTACTCAGACTTTGGAAGAAGAAAGGAAAGTATTTGGAATCATTCAGCTACATGGCAGCAAATACTTAGTTCTGAATACTGTCAACAAGATGCCAATCAAGTGTAAATATGACGTCTTTAAAAACCAGGGACTTCTTAGCTGGTTTAAATTGTAAGGTTTACACTGGTGCTGCTTAGACCTTCACAGTTACAGAACGAATGCATAGCTTTGAGAATCCTGTTTTGATCTAAGTAATTGGTACAGGATCTATCTGTGCTCTTCAGGATTCCCATTGATAATACCAATTTCTAAGACATGTTGAAATGCTTTTCAGTGAAATGATACATAAAAAAATGAACTTCATGACAAAAATGGACGAAATACATGTATTAGTGTGAACCATAGCTGTGAAGTGGACTCTGGGCTTCTCCATAAGCCAAGTTTCTGCTAGGGATGCATTTTACAACTCTGTAGTACATGCAGGAATCCTTACTGTGTTGCATTGTATAATTAAGGTAGGACCTGCATAACCTCAGTATGAGGTTATAAATTGTAAGTTATTTTTTTCATAGTCATACTATGGTTTTTAAAGCTTTTTAGCTGAATCAGAGATGAATCATTATATTGTCAGTATATGTTCCTTTTTTTTGGTGCACAGATGAGAAGCTTTTATCTAAGAGTAGCTAAGTAATATACACTGCTGCCTATATGCTAATTAGAGTACGTTATTCATGCTCTGACAGTAATCACTGCTTGTCCTGCTCAGAAGTGTTGGCCCGTCTGCGTGGGGAGTATATCGAGCATATTTTACTATCTCTTGTCAGCCTCATTCGAAGGTTGTGTGATTACTAGTCATGATAATTACAATAGACATAATTACTGAAAGTTCTTAGTAGATGCTGCAGTGGTTACAGCTTTTTTGTAATCGAATGAGTGCAATAATTAATTTGTTTATGCAGATCTAAAGACTTTTATCACCATATTTAAATTATCTGACAAATATATGGTGGCTTTCTTTAATGTGTTGATTTGTCCTTATATAAGAACCACTTTTAAATTGTTTCTGAGGAATAAAAGTTGTTCTGGGATGGTGTAGACTTAGGAGAGACCTTCCTCATGTTTTTCTTTAATCTTTTCGGTATTTTTTTTGTTTTCACATTCCAATTAGCAGCACTGGGAAAGATAACGATGCATTGAAAAGTGTGCTTACTTTTCTCTGTTGAAATCTTGAGATACAGGGAGAGATGAGAGAAGTTTCTTTAGTTCTCATTGATTGATTTACAGCTGATCTGCAAAAGACAACTAGGAGAGTAGGCTGCAGGTGACAAATGTGGAGATGTTTGGAGGAACTGCATTGAAGACCTTTGATTTCTTGTTCTACAGTGGTTTTATATGTAAAGTAATAAAGGGATGTAGCTGTTGGGGTTGGGGTTTTTTTCCAGCTTTTTTGCAGAGGAAGTGAATTCAAATAATAAAAGTTTGTGTATGTTTCTAAAAGTCAATTTAATTCCTGCATAGAAATCTGGTGATTTAAAAAATGAAAGAGTTTGTGGTTGTATATATAGCTATATATTTTGATTTAATGTGATTATTTTTCCAAGTCAGCCAGAGCTTTGAGGTGGATCTGCCTGAAGCACCCTGTATGCATGGTTTTCAAGAAGTCTGAAGGGTTCTGACCTTTACTACTGTGGAAGCTATAAAGTTAACGTATGAGATGGGCACCTGGATGAGCAGGAAGGGCAAGGCAAATCCTAAGCATTCTGTCAGGCTGACCTCGGAGCTAGGGAAGGTTATGGAGCAGATCATCTTGAGTGCCGTCATGTGGCACGTGCAGAACAACCAGGTGATCAAGAAGGCAGGTCCTGCTTGACCAACCTGATCTCATTCTACAACAAGGTGACCTGCATGACTGATGAGGGAAAGGCTGTGGACGTTGTGTATGTGGACTTCAGTAAAGCTTTGGACACTGTGTCCCACAGCATTCTCCTGGAGAAACTAGCTGCTCATCGCCTGGATAGGTGTGTGCTTCCCTGGGTTGAGAGCTGGCTGGATGGCAGAGCCTGAAGAGTGGTGGTGAATGGAGTTAAATCCAGTTGGTGGCTGGTCACAAGTGATGTTCCCCAGGGATTAGTATTGAGGCCAGTTCTGCTTAATATCTTTATCAGTGACCTGGATGAGGGGATCAAGTACCCTCAGTAAATTTGCAGATGACAGTAAGTTGGGTGGGAATGTTGATCTGTTGGAGGATAGGAAGGCTCTGCAGAGGGATCT
>NW_009944878.1:37557-37766 GCF_000696875.1 Nestor notabilis
GTTGATCTGTTGGCGGATAGGAAGTCTCTGCAGAGGGATCTGGACAGGCTTGATCCATAGGTTGTGGCCAGTGGTATGAGGCAAAGCACCAACTCCTGCACTTGGGCCACAACAACGCTATAAGCTTGGGGCAGAGGGGCTGGAAAGCTGCTCATGGAAAAGGACCTGGGGGCGCTGATTGACAGAGCTGAACATGATTCAGCTTGTGC
>NW_009944878.1:37827-64870 GCF_000696875.1 Nestor notabilis
GTTGATCTGTTGGCGGATAGGAAGGCTCTGCAGAGGGATCTGGACAGGCTTGATCCATAGGTTGTGGCCAGTGGTATGAGGCAAAGCACCAACTCCTGCACTTGGGCCACAACAACGCTATAAGCTTGGGGCAGAGGGGCTGGAAAGCTGCTCATGGAAAAGGACCTGGGGGTGCTGATTGACAGAGCTGAACATGATCCAGCTTGTGCCCAGGCAGCCAAGAAGGCCAGTGGCATCCTGGCCTGTATCAGCAATCATCCTGTCCCTGTATCAGGATGATCAGGGCAGTGACCATCCCCCTGCACTGGACAGTGATTCAACACAAGTTGACATTGAGAACACAAGAAAGACATTGAGTTGCTGGAGCAGGTCCAGAGAAGGGCAACAAAGCTGGTGAAGGGTCTGGAGCACAAGTCCTGTGAGGAGTGGCTGTGGGAACTGGGGCTTTTTAGTCTGGAGAAAAGAAGGCTGAGGGGAGACCTCTCTACAACTACCTGAAATCAGGATGGAGCAAGGTAAAGGTTGGTTCCTTCTTGCAGGTAACAAGTGATAGGACAAGAGGAGATGGCCTTAAGCTGTGCCAGGGGAGGTTTAGATTTGATACTAGGGAAAATTTCTTCACCAAAAGATTTGCCAAGCACTGGAACAGGCTGGTCTTCATTGAAACGGTTGTCAAGCATTGGAAATGCTGCCCAGGGAAGTGGCTGAGTCACCATCCCTGGAGGTATTTAAAAGATGTGTAGATGTGGTGCTTAGGACATGGTTTACTGGTGGACTTGGAAGTACTGGTTAATGGTTGGAGTTGGTGATTTTAAAGGTCTTTTCCAGCCTAAATGATTCTTTGATATTACAGCCAGTGCTCTCCCTCTCCCAGTGTGTAATGTCATTGCCAGCAGCTTCTCGTTTCTGTGCTCATTTCCCCCCAAGTGTGTGATTTCTAAGTTGCAGCAAACTTTGCTCTGATTCTCTCCTGGAGGCTGCCTGTGTGCTTCTTCCTCTGCATGCCATCCTCTGGAAGGTAGTTTAGCCTGAACATAGAATCATGGAATCATAGAACATGCCTGCCTGCATCATCGGAAAGGAGCTGTTGTCTTATTACAGCTTAAGGGATCAATTCATGGCAGTGGACTTTTTAGGACTGATGAAGCACTTCATAGAATTATTAAATTGCTTTGAAAATGTGTGCCATTATTTGAAGTGGCTCTCATCCTTTGTTTCATTTTATACTATAGATAAGAATTTTGTGGGCTATTGTAGGTATGGCCACTTACTGCAGGAGCAATACAGTGTTTAATATAAATGTTTAAGTATTAAACCTCTCAAAGAACAGCGTGAATATGTAGTATTCTCTGAGAATGTGTTATCAAGGACTTTGGAAGAGCTGTGATTATTTCTAATATTTGTTTTCTTTTATAGGTAAAAGAACTGACCAAAGAGTGGACAAACAAGTGGAACGAGACTCAAGATATTCTGAAAGTAAGGCAAATAAATAATTTTCAACCTGGCATTTGAACTAGCCTTAGTGGTTTTACCTAAAAAAAGTTCATGTTCTAAGTCACCTTCTTTGGCTTTTTATTTAATAACACAAAATTGTCTCAATGTTGGTTTAGATTATTCCAAAGAATTAGTTTTTGAGGGCTTTTAAGGGTAAATATTCAGGCATAGTGGTATTTTTGAATAAGTTTTTAAATCATATTAATCAAAGTTAGCACAACTCTTTCTTTTCTTCACCATAGTGACCTCACAGTGTGAAACAGCTTATTTCTAACTGATCTTTAAATTACTGAATGTTTTTATTGAGTTGCAAATGAAGAAAACCTGGGGCAAGGGCAAGTGGATCTCTCATCCCCTTGGTATTTGCATTGTGTCTACAAGCCCTGTGAATAATCACCTTTTAACTTACACTTGGTATCTCAGTGAATGTGGTGCAGAGTGGATACAGATCTTTGCACTGACCTTCAGATTCATGCTTTGGTCAGAAATGGCTTGTGAACAACAACTTTCAATGGGATTTCTGTGGTCAAATCTCCTCCGGTAGGTCTTCATTAAACCAAACAGATGCATCTGACCTAACGTGCTCTGGAGTCCCAAGCACAGCGATTTTTGCACCTGGTGCATGTAAGCTGGCCTGTGTTGTGTCCTTTGGATGACTCCAGACTCCAGCACTTAAATCCACACAGTACTCTCTCGTGTTTTGTAGATTTAGTACAGATCTAAGAGGGTAACTTGGAGATTTCCATACTGTGTTTTCTGCATGATGTAGACTCAGACTTTTGTGTTCTCTGTGTCTATCTTTGCTTTTCTGCTGTCCAGTTGTACTGGTAAGATTTTCTATTGGCATTTGGCTTGTGATAAAGGTGATAGTCTAAGGTGATACTTTAATGGGTCGCTTCATGATTCCATACATGCATACAAGCACACATATGTGCATACACACACAGAGAGAGGAATAATTCCCACAATTTCTTTTCCATAACATAGACTAACTTTTTTTTGCCAAAAGTTTTAACTATTCTGTTAAATAAAAACTGTGAAAACAAAGCTTAAGCTTTCATGACTTGCTGTATATGCTGAGCATAAACTTGTTTGGAGTGCAATTCCACCAGGCATTTGGAAGTAATTTTCTAATTCTCCTTATCACTGGCCTGAAACTTGATTTGTGTAGTTAATTTTTTGCTGTGTGTAACTTGTTGATTACTTGAAATTTTTTTTTAGTTCACCACTGTGTCTTTTATCTGACTTCCAAATAAGTTGAATGGCTCCATGCTTAAAAATGAGAATAAGAATAAAGCACAAACAGCATGGAGACAGAGCAGGGATGGTAACTGTTGAGCAGATGGCGTGACAGAATGGACTATTTAATGTCTGTCTAGATACTGAACTGGGAATTAGCATTTGCATATTCCTCGGAGATGTTTTGGGTCCAATTTTACATTATTTCTGTGTTATTTGGTTATTTTGAAACATCTATACATACATCTCTTTACTCAGATCTGGATCGGGGAGTTCATTGTCACATGGAGAATTTGAATTTTGGTCATTTTTAAAAGTGAACACGATGTAGCATATGGGAAGTTTTAAAAGCTGTATGTTGGAAATGCACTGATTCTTGCACAGAAATTACATAATTGCAGGAGGTGTTAACTATACAGTTCATATAAACAAGGGAAAGCTGCATTTGTTAAATAGCTGAATATAAAGGGCTTAAACACAGAAGTCGTAATTCTACATTTCTAGTTCTGAGCTTTTGGTAGTTTAATTCATACAGCTTCTGTATTTTGAGCTTTTATATGCTGATATTTGACTACATGAACATAGCTTGTATTTCACTTTTGGGTTAAGGGCAGTTGGTAGACCTTTCTTGGCCCCGAAAAACTGAAAATCTGCAAGAGATTTCATGGTTGTACTGTTTTATTTTACAGTGTTTTACTGAAGCTATCCATATTTTTATTCACTTCTTGTTTAACAATTCCTGAAATCTCTGCCAGCATACGAGAGGAAAAGGTCTTTTTGGAGGTTTGCCAGGCTGAGTTGCTGGAAAGCAGGTTTTAAACTAGAGAAAGCAGTGGCGTTTCTTGTCATGGACTCCCTAGAAGTTCACTGGCTTTTTTGTTTCATTATTGATGTACCCCCCTTGCACACAGAGACCGTACACATTGTTCATTTGTAAAACTAGAATGTCTCTGCACTCTTTGAGAAATGAGACTGTTCTCATGAATGTCACTGCAGTCACAGCTGCAACTTTTTCCATGCCATAGTAGAAGTTCAGTAACTTTCAGGACGTTCTTCCTTAAGGTACTTCATGTTTGTATTTATGGCGAAAACCTGCTTCCCCTTGCCTCCCCCTGGTCTTGCACCCCTGCCTTTCAGTTCCTGCCCTGCAGCAGGCTTGGAGAATTTAGAACCTTTTGCTTTTAGGTCCATAACACCTTTTGCTCTAAATCTTGTAGGCAGCTGATTCTAAAAATTCATGTAAACAGCTACCTATTACCTATTCATATATGCCTGCCAGATGCAAGTGCACTTGCTATAGTAGCTGAATGGAATTTCTCACTCAATTATATGTAGTTATGCCTTTTCATACTATAAATATCAGAGGTCGCATGGGTTTGAATTGTTCACATAGTCTGATGGGAAAATCTGTTAATGTTTAAATCCAAAATAATTGAAAGGATTTTGAATAAGCCTTGTATAATACAGGAAGCCAGATTCAGGACACGCTGATGTCTTCTGCTAGATAAACAGATACTGCTGGAAAGTTACCTGGCTTTTACTGAATGCAGTGCTTTCATCAAGCCTGACAAAGGAGGATGCATATTGTTTTGCAGGGAAGATATTCCTCAAACTTGTTCACCCTTGCCAGTTATTTTGAACCTTGATTTAAATTAGACCAGCAACATCTAAATGCTGCCTTGAAAACAATTCATAGAGAATAGAAAATACTATCCAATACTATTCAGCTAGAAAATACTAAGGAAAAGAATACCATCTGAAGGCAAGTTTTTGATAAAAAGTATTTGGCAGCTTAAAATTCAATTATTTTGGTCGGCACAGTGCCATGTGTGCAGTTGACATGAACTTCCCAATGTTCTTCTGTATTTCTGCTTGTAGCTATTATCCCCTTTGATGTTTGTCTCTATGTAGTCCATCCAAAGCTGCGGTTTTCCATCAGTGTGCATCTTTAGACTGAGTATGTTGAACTGTGTCATCTGTAAATGTTATCAGTTCTGGATTTGGTGCAGACCTTGTATGATAATGGCTGAGTGCCATTATCAGCTGCGAACATCTTGTATATCTTTTCATGGATTCTGTTGTCAGATTGGACATATCCTGGACTGGTGGTGATAGTATTCATAGTGTGCTCTCTTTCTTTGTCATTTTGGAAGAAGGCCTTTTGCAGAGCAGCTGTTTGGGTTCCTCTGAAGTATGAATTCCTGTCAACTCACACCTAATGCCCAAATCCTCCTGTTTTCCTTATACAAAGATTTCCTTATACAAGATTGGGGTTTTAAATTTGTGCTGACTCCATATGAAGTATTCTTTGTCGCATCCCACAGCAGGTTCTTGGTGGTGTTATTCTATCTGAAGTGACAAGCATTGTTTCCAGTGGTGATGTTTGTTTTCACCCTCGACCTCCTCACTATAATATGACATGACATTCTAACCTTACTAACCTACTATTGCAGTCTCTCCCATTTCCCTCTTTTTAATCAAAGGGAGGATATTATAATACTTAATAAATCTAATAAATATATGGAATGATGCTGCATTGAAAACCAAAGTAATATGGTTGATTTGAAGCCCATAGGCTTTGGGTTATTTCCTCAGGTGTCACCAGCCATCAAAAGAATTGTACTTCACAAAACAGCACCACTTTACATTGCTTCTCTATTTTCAGGTGTCTTGCAACCTCAGCACTTAGTTAGCTCTAGGATTTTCTTTTCATCTCATTCTTATCGAATCTTTATAGATTTTGTTTTTTTTCCTTTCTGTTGATGTTCTTCCATACACAGGCCCAAAAAGAAGAGGAGGGAAGAAAAACTGTTTGCTCTTTTCCTTAGTTTAGTCCTTTTTGTATTGTTCTTTTAAAGATCAATCCTGGGGTCTGTAATTTCTCTGGATGCTTTCTAAGATGTTAGGTAACCTATCCAACTTTCAATTTTTCTCTTTCTTTGAGGCTTTAATTGGTACAAAACTTCTTTTGATGTGGCTGCTTTATTTGACTGCATGTGTTGTCATTCTACTAGAGATCTTTCTTCTCTTACTGGCGTCTTACTTTTGTCATCTTTTGTTCATGTTCCAATTTCTTTAAAAACTAACCTTTAGCAGCTTTTATATTAATCTTTTTAAAATGTGTACTTCTTTATATAATTCTCTGCTTTATTCTCAAAATACAGCAACTTTCTTTTGTGTTTCTTCTCCCCTTTGCTGTTTGTGTAGAAATTGGTTTGACTTTTAGCTTTTGCCTTTTTGATGTATCTCATTTGTGCCCAGTGTTATTTAGATGCTCTTTTTTATTTTTTAGTTTGAAGTAGATGTAGAGTTACCTTTTATTTCGTTATCCTTTGTTTTGATTCTAATCATGTCATTAGCTTTGTGTGGCAGAGCTCAACTGATGTCAAAGGATGCAGAGATCTGGCTTCACAGAGTCTATTAAAAGGACAGGGTCTTTTTTCTGTGTGTCTCTGTCTAATTCTCTTGATCAATAGTTTAACTAGTAGCTGCTTCAACTGGTTTTGTCCTGTTGGATTTAGTGACACAGCCTCACTTTTGTCAATAATACTAATTCTGCTGCAGCACTCTACCACATGTTATGGAAATACCTTATTGAACTCTATTTATTGTTTGATCTTTTTGCATTTTGTGCCCCTTGGTCAAGTACTGGTTAGGAGTGCATTTTTATGCTGTAACAGTGGTTATTCTTACCTGGGGAAGAAAACTATGTCTATCTTCAAGCCTTAACATTTACCTTTTTTTTTTAATATCATGTCATTTTGGGGGGAGATGAAATACTCTTAACTTGCCATGATGAATAAATACAGACCAAAGCCAAATAGTTAGTTATTTTGGTAGACAGACTTCTCTGAACAGGGGAATTTTCTTTCTTTAGGAATCTTGACTATACCCAGCAAAAACACTAGGAGACCAAAACTCAAAGTAATTGTATTCCTCTTTGTGAGGTTCTGACTAGGGTGGCAGAAGCTAATAGATTTTTGATTTTAATCATTTCCTTTCCATGCTGGTCCACGCTGGCTTGTGTACCGTAGCGAACTCTGTCAAGAGCAGTTTGTTGTGTTCTATATAAATGCTGCATTAGTCACATTTATTTGCATTTCCGGGTAATTTTGAAACCACAGTTGCTGAACAGTGTTTAAATACCATTATCTCAGTTCTTCTGCCTGTAAGGCTGGGCACACATCACTGTTTTCCTGTTTTATGCCTTTTTGTTACTTCTTATTAACCTTGACTTGTTTCCTTTTCTCACTTATTTTGTGTTCTACCCCAGTACCTTGCCCTTCATGAGCATTGGTTTTTTTTTTCATTCTTTCATGTTTTTTTCATGTCTATCTTTGTTTTAACAACCTCAGTCCTCAGGTGAGAAGTGCTCTCAATTAACACCTGCGAGTCTCACATAGAATTATTGTGTTTATGAAATCCACTTTTTGGTGGCTGTAGGCTAGAGAAGTTGTGCAAGCTCTTGGGCTCCTGAAGAACAAACCTTAGAACTTTCTAAAAGCACTTATTGTATCAGTTGTAATGGTAGTAGTCCGTTAACCATGGTATGTCATGTGCAAAAACCAGTACTTGTGACACTTCCCCATTCAATGCCATTAGCAATCTACAAAAGCTTGTGGGGTTTGTGCCTTTTCTGTAGTAAGACTACTAGAATATTAGGAACCTAATGCATAAGATGTTCTGGATCACTAATGGATCATAGAATCATAGAATAGTTAGGGTTGGAAAGGACCTTAAGATCATCTAGTTCCAACCCCGCTGCCATGAGCAGGGACACCACACACTAAACTATGTCGCCCAAGGCTCTTTCCAGCCTGGCCTTAAACACCTCCAGGGTTGGAGCATTCACAACTTTCTTGGGCAACCTATTCCAGTGCCTCACGGCTGCTTTTGTTTTTAATTTTAGATTTAGAAATATGTAAATAATAGAAAGTTATCTGATTAACAAAAAATACATCTTGATATTTGTAATTATTTGTATCAGCCTCATAATTTTACCATTTTGGTTACCAATCTGCCTATTATGAAGTTTTTACAAAAGATGCCAGTACAGCCTTTAATCCTGCTCTTAAAAAGTGTGTGTGACTTCTGACACAGGTTCTAAAATGGTTGTATTTACAGGTCAAGTGAATAAAGGGATTTACAGCAATGGTGTGCATTTATATACAAAATGATGTATGCATGATACTGTATTTAAACTGTTCATTTTCAGCTTTGGCATATGTGTTTATTTGTATGTTTGGCAGGAATAACACTTTTTTCTAAGGTTTTTTCACATTTCAGTAAGTGAATCATTTTAGTAAAATTGTTGCTAGTTAGACATGTTGGTGTTGCATTTTGGTTAGAGTGTCTGCTGTTGGCTCTGTCTGAAGCATGACTGCTTTTAACGGGAGATTTAAATCTCTACGTTCATATGAACAACTTTTATTTGTAATTTTATAACTTCCTCTATTTGCCATCTGTATTAGACAACACTCATTGCATGCTTCCCATTTTTGTTTCCTTTCTGCAAGCTATGTCTTCCACTTGAATTTTTAAGGAAGAGGTTTAAGAATCACTGCAAATTAAAATAGGATTGCGTATCTATGGAACTGTCAGGAAGAATTTAAATCAGATGTTACTGCTGAATTTGTTTTCTTTCAGAAAAGTTAATAGAATAAATGGAATAACTACTGTCTTCCTGGGATTGTTTGCTTTCTCAACAGTTGTTTGACCTCCAACAATTATGTAATACATGCACATTTAACAAATGGAATTTGTATGGAAAGGAAGAAGGTATGCTTGCATTAAATAGTCTTATTAACATGTTATGCTTAATAGATTCCTTTCAGATGGCTTTTGAGTGTGGTGCAGAAGACAAGATACTAAGAAAGTTTTGAAAGGGCTGATGTTAATTATTTTTGTTTATCTCGGCCAGAAATCACACAATAAATGATAATAGCTTCTCTCTCTCTCTCGAAGCCTGTTTAAATGTGATTTTGGTTTCTTGCACTAGATGTCACTGCAGATACAAAAATTGTGTTCTTCTGCATGTTTAATTCAGATTTAATTCAGATATTTTAAGGCAAAATGATTTGCAATATCTTGACTTTCATTGCTGTTCGGATCTACTAAAATAAGTTTATGAGAATGCCAAAACATTGGTTTAGGAGCAGGTCCTGGAGAACCTGAGCAACTGTTCTGACAGAAATGCTTCTGAACACAATTCACAGGTGGGCTGCAGTGTAAAGTCATTGTGTACATTCAAAATTATTGCAGTTATTTGTCAGTACATTTTTCAGTGCTCTTTTCAAATGACTGTATCTGAAATGTTTGTCAAATTACTTCAGCTATAGCCTTTAAAACATATTTATTTTCTTAACTTTGTAGCTCTGATGTTTTATGGCTATAAAAGAACAGTTTCTGGGAGAAGCAATATCTTCTATTTGACGAGGTAACAGTCGAGAAAGCAAACAGGCTTTTGGGCATACAGATCTTTCACCAGCCCACTTCTGCTATTTGCTTCTTATTTTAATGGATCTTGCACTTGAAAAGCCAGTGGCAATGATATGCAGCTTCTATTTATAACCGTTTCTTTTAACACTTTTCTCTTCATTAATCACTTCTGTAGATTTATAATTGAATTTCAGTACATTAAAATTTAACAAGTTTATTGGGTTTTTTCCATCTTTTTTTGAGAAAGTTGTCAGTCAACAAGGGAATGTTTATTGTTCTCAATCCTTGTACAGTTTTGAATCCTGCCTCCTGAGCAATGACAAGTAATATCTAGTTTAGCTCTCAGTTTTATTAGGGTTTGTTTTCTTGTACCTGGCTTTGTGCATTATTTATTTATTTCCCAAGTGTAGCAGTTACTGGCAGTGGATGTGGTCCATCAAATTGTCTCTTCTGGTCACAAGATTTAAAGTTGGGATAAATTGTCATTACTAAATGTCAGGTCTCTTCCCTCTTCCAAAGTCTCTACAGATGGACATTTTGTTCTTTGGGGGTTGGTTCAGAATCAGGGACATGAAACCATAACACTGTATCTCCCCCTCCACTTTCTTTTTCGTCAGTAAGGTTAAAAAATGAATATATTCATATCCCAGGATCTTTATGCTATTGGCCAGCACACAGATTTCTGCTTTGGAATTTGAGTTTGGACAGAGATCATCCAAACATGGTTTGTTTTATCTTAAATAGACATAGTTTTTTCATATTGTATTACTGAACAGATACTGTTATTAAATGATGGTGATTACCTAATCATCCCTCTTATTTCGGTCTGCTAAGTATGCCTAGGTGAAGGCAAACTGAGAAGAAAGAAAATACAGTGGAGAGAATTTGTTGCAAAAGCAAACAAACACATACTTTTACGAGTTATATGGTTGTCCTGAGAAACAAATTGCTTTTTCTTCAGGAGAGCAGCTCTCATTGCTCTTCACTCACCAATGATTTTTTTCAGTGCTTTGTCCACTCTCAGCATTGGCTTGCTGTTGGCAGAGGAAGAAAAAAATACTAAATTGGGAACTGATGCTACCGATCTACTGTAGCTCTCTTCCTAATAGGAAACATTATTGAAAGGGTCCCAGCCACCTGGGGAGCGCTGAGTGCAGCAGTCAAAAGTAGATTTCAAAAGGAATAGTTGTCTCATTTCAAGTCGGTCTGCCACCTGTGTTCATCTTGTTAAGAACCCTCCTTTCTCTCTGGCTGCCTCTTTAGCTGCTCGTGATGCCTCTGCGGTGGACTGACCACTTTTAACTTTCATTTTCTGCTAGAAAGTTGCAATCAGAAGATGCCTAAGCTACTGATTGTTTTTTATTTCAGTTTTAAACCATTTGTCCCACTTGAAACCACCTGGACCATCAGAGAAGCACAGTTGGGGGCTGCCGTTCCTGAGCTCACCAACTGCAGATTAAGTCAGGGTTGAATAGCTTGGTTGATCCAGGCTGTGCATTCCAAAAGAGGCGCTCTGGTTTCTAGGAATAACCATACTCCACAAGTGTTTTGCTGCCATCCACCTTGCAGCTGGGGCCCTGCATTTGTAGATTACCCGGGCCATTCTTAGCTTTAATCCATCCCTAAGGCTTGTAGGCGGTTTTCAAACGAGAGGGAGTCAGACAGAGTGAGTTGCCTTTGAAATCCTTTCTACAGCTCAGATGCCACTCGTTCAACAATTCCTCCTGGGCATTTGGTCTGCTTTTCTATTTATTTTCTTGTGGCAGGAAAGGGAGCTAAATTGAAAGCAGTGGAAGCTCCTGATTTAGCCTGTAGAAAACAGAAGAAATATACTCTGAAAGCTGTTTCTTCTAAAGGATCAGCAGAGAAGTGAGAGGGAGAAAAGACAGAATGTAAATTTCTCATTGGACTTAGTTATGGGAGGGTAAAGAAGCATTCCAACATTTTAGACAAAAACCATGAGTTTATCTTGAGTCCCTCACAAAGGAACTGTTTCTAATGGCAGCGTGTAGTGGATATGAAATACTAGAACTGCTTTATTCTGCTGGTGTTTATAGCAGTATATTTAGGAGTTTGTTACTGCATGTTTCTGATAGCTCTGAGTACATGGTACTGTTGAGCACCTGACTTAATGTCTTAATTGGCAAATGAGTGTAGCCTTGATTCATAAAGCCATGCTGTGGTAGAAGTGCCACTGGACTGATGTGCTGGTTCTCTTTTCTTCTCAACTACAGAGATGATATTTTTAATGGAATCCACTAAGAGATGTCTGAAACGCAGATGGCAGCACAAATCTGCCACAGTTGCAGTCAGGCTGTATTCTTGACCAAAGGAAAGGGCAGATCCAGTTTCTGACTGCCATGTGTCTCTTCAGGTTCATTCACTCTATACCTCAGTAGCTGGACTGAGAGGGACAAGAGCGTGCTGGCAACCAAGCCTGTGCATCTTCAACTGCAAAATACTTTGCTGTTGTGTTGCTAGTCCTGAAGTCTCATTTTCCTCCTTGGTAGTTGTTGCTTAGTAATATGCATAGTCCTGCTCCTTTCTTCGTTTTCTTTCAATAGCAAGGGTTACATGTTGGCCCTAAAGAAAGGACTAATAGATTTAAAATAATCTGTTACTTTAGTTTCATCTCTATAGAAGTAGAGGTGAATTTCTAGGTAGATAATAAACCAGAACTCTAGATGAGTTCTTAATTCTCTCATCCCCCAAGAAACACACAAAAAACTAAAACAGCTTTTAAAATGAATAAATGTATTAGCTATGAGACTAGTTTTGGGTTTTTTTCCCTCTATGATTCCATGACTGATTCATCATCCAGCTTTAGCAATGAGTGAGGTAGGAGTCCTGTAGATAATAGTCTAGTTCACTACATTCTCCTGATTCATTCCCAGAGTCCAGTCTATGGAATGAATTATTCACAGGTCCTGTAGAAAATATCTGATCATGTAATTAAAGTCTGTATTGTAATGCATAGGGGAGAAGAGGATGAATTAAAATATCCTACTTCTTTCTCTTCCAGCCAGGCCCTTTCCCCCTTATAGATACAGCATGAAGAATACCGGGGGCAGAGTTGCTATCTCTTAGCTGGAAGGTATAGTACCTCTTGCTAGGAAGAATCGCTAATGGCAAGAAAAGTCTTGTTCTCTGCCCCAAATGTCAGTGCTGCTATATGTAGACTTATTTTTCCTTTGAGACTAATGTATGCTCGGTGTGGTCACATGTAGGAAGCTGTGAAGAAGTGAAGCCTGCTCCACTTGAGACATAGCAAAATGCTATGTGCCCCATTCTTGTTCAGATAGGATAGTTTTCCCTTAAACTCAAGCTAGTGGCAGAAACCAGCCTGCAGCAGATGCTCTAGCATAGAAAATGGCAGTTTTGATGGGTTTTTTTAATAAGCCACTGGAAAACAGGATTTTACAAGCTAGTGTCCGGGAAGCTTGGGCAGCCAAACCAGCACCTCTGTTTACAATTAGCCAAATGCTGCAGTTCTGTCTATATGAGGTCTGAAGTATCAAGGAGCAGGCGTCTCAATGTGTTAAGTTTGTCCTTGTAATTCCAGGAATGAAGGCCAAATTTCTGGAAAAATTACTTTGAATCTGCCAAGGCTTCTGATGGACCTCCTTGCAGCATGTTAAGAAATGTGGTGCTATGTGGTGGCGCTACTATAATAGGGTTTCTGTGTATTAGTAGACAGCTGTGTATCAGCAGTGAGCATGTGGCAATTGGTTCTGAAGGGGAAAGAGAAACAGTGAAAAATGGAATAGGTAAGATGGCCTTATGAGGTTATGAACTGATTCTATAATTCCCTTATTCTTTAAAGGAATAGCATCATTAATTTTCCATCATTTTAGCTTTGCTATCATAGCAGTTGCTCATTTAAGCAGTTCTGCATCTGCCTTTTTATTTGACATTCATTTCAGAGAGCTATTATTGAGCCCTGTGTGGGCTGCTGCTGTAGCACCTGAACTTTCACAGTAAGTTGTTCACAACAAAGCTACAGTTTTCCAAATGAGGGTAGATTATATTAGGTATAAGAAAGAAATTGTTCACTGTGAGGATGGTGAGTCACTGGCACAGGGTGCCCAGAAAAGCTGTGGCTGCCCCATCCCTGGCAGTGTTCAAGACCAGGGTGGATGGGGCTTGGTGCAACCTGGTCTAGTGGAAGGTGTCTCTGCCTGTGGCAGGGCTGTTGGAACCACATTTTAAGGTCCCTTCCAACTCAAACCATTCTGTGATTCTGATCTTGGTTGTTGCAGACTCTAATAGCTTTTCTTGATTGATGAGGGTGATGTGGTGTAATGCTCTAGGAGTCAGGGAAAAATCCAATCTGGAAGATTCTTCTCAGTTGTGGTTTTCTTTGTGGCTTTGGGTAGTAGAAGTTTCTTCCTCTTGGAAGGCCAAAGTGTCTTAATTGTACTAAACTTTTTGGTTTAATTGTACTGAAATGATTCTGGCAACCAGAAGGATGTTGTTATTTCTTTGCCCCACTGACTAGAAGGAGAAGTAATAGTAGGAATTTGTGCCTTATCTAACATATGTATGCATGAGGGAATCAATATCCCCTTTCATAATTGATGATTATATAAATAATGAATTTCTTGCTTATAATTGAAGAGCATATTTTTAATTTTCAACAGCATTTTATTGAAGTCCTAGGATATTACAAAATGTAGCTTTGGCGTGTCCACAGGTTCTGAAGCATACGCCTCCTCACTGATGACGTGTTCTGTGTTTCCTCCTCTTTTCTCTTTGCCTCCCAAATAGCACCTACTACTTTTGTGGCTGGTGATGCAAAATGTATTTTGTTATTTCAGAAACTATAGATGTGTCAAGCTGAACATTGTAAAACATAGGACAGAAATTCGATACTGTATATGCAGCTTTATAGAAGGCAAACAAAAGCTTGTTTAACAGACACCTACTAAGAAGAGTATTGTATCAGTGAAGCAACAGAGAGTAAAACAGCTTTTCCTAGCTAATGTGTAGGCTGTCAGTTTAATGGGAATCTCAAATAATCTCAAATATTTCAAAATTGTTTTCTTGGAACAGGTTTTTGTTTTTTTTTTTTTTACCCTGGAATTTTCTTGTCAATCACAATTAGACACAATCGAAGTTCATTCAGCTGCTGCTCAGTGTTTTGTTTTGGCTGATCTCTTTGTGATAAGTATTCTGTAAGGGAGCCAGCGTGCAGAGCAAGGAGGATGTTCATGTAACCAGTTCCCATACAAAACATAACAAGATAAATACTCAGCCCTGCTTCTCCCCTCATCTTTTAAGTAATTACTACTACTAAGTCCAAGCCAGATTTCACAATTATTTGAAATCTTTTTCCCTTGTCTCCTACCTCTTGTTCCTCTCATCCATACAATAAATGTTTCCTCATGCTTTGCAGTGGAAGATCCTTGTTCCTCATAGCTCTGAGAGTTATACTACTCTCTGAGAAATCTTCTTGTGTTTTAAACCATTGTATCAGTAGTTTTCCTAATGCTGGCATTTCTAATGTTTCCTGGCATGCATTTCCAGTATTTCCTAATATTGGCAGAATGACTACGTATATGCTAGATGTCTGGAAAACTGTTGATGAGATGTCAGCCTGTCTTCCAGGAGGCAATGCACCATTCAGAAGTAAGGAGTGGGTCTGTTCATCTCTTCAGTGCATAGTCTGGGTAGTTTAACCCATGAATGCAAACACAAAAAGCTCTGTGAATGTACCTGTGTTGTTTCCAAACAGTTTTTCTGACACCATTGCAGGTTTTTCCAGTTGGTCCATAGCAAGATTGCTTTATTATGCAGAGTATTTTATTTCTGGTAAGTTTCTGTATTTTTCCCTCTGAGTATAAGCCTGTTATTGAGATAGTAAGAGAATGTTAACAGTATGAGTACTCTAACAGTGTGAGCCTGAACAATCTGATGTGACTTAATATCCTTCTCTTTCCACTCCAGTCTTCCCAGAAGGAAATCAAATCTTGTAAGCAGTGACTGACTGATCCAATAGTCTTGTTAAAGAGAGTGCAGGTTCAGTTTTATTTGTTGCAGGGTAATGTGTTTGTGTTTCAGCTTATCCCTATTTTAGGTACTGAAACATCAGTTAGTCCTTGAAGGTATTTTAGGCGCCTAGTTCCCATGTGCTTTCAGTTGGATTTGGCTGTATGAATACCTTATAAACACAGGATTTAGACAAAATGCTATGGGGTATTTGATTTTTTCTTTTCCCCAGCACCACTTCCTTCTGTGTGAAAGAAATCTGTTTTGCAAGAACTTTTTCAGCAAAAGACTTGTGATTTCAGACAGCTTCTGACATAGTAATACTCGATCCATAAATATCGCCATTTCTGTCTGGAGTTTTACCCTTAGGTAAATCTAGAAGACATAATTAAGACCAACTAATCCACAACAGACCAGTTAAGGAATTGCTCATCATCAAAATGTCAACTTCTGTAGAGCTTTTTGTTAAATATTTAGATTTAATTTCTCTAAAAGTCTGACCTGCAGCATCTGGAGAAACTGTTGCTGAAGGATCTGTTCTGAATGTGTTTCATTAAATTCTTGGATTTTCTGGATAGCACATTTCTATTAAAAGGTACCTTCCTGCATGAGCACTTGTGTAAATCTTGGATTGTCAAAGGTTGCAAGTTCATTTTTGTTTTCAAGTATTTTTCATTTCCCCTTGTGTTCTCATTTTGTGGCTGTGTTGACACAGCATAAGGAAACAAATCCGGAGATAGGCTTTATTTGAAAACAGAAAGAACAGTGTTTCAACTTGTTACATTTTGTAGCATTCCAAAGGTGCTCAGACCTTAATTACGTGAAGAAGCAGCCTAATTCTGTAAGGAGTAAAATTGGTTTATTACCTGCCCTTACAAGGTTCTTACCATCCTACTTCATTTCCATTCCTGAGCTCAGGCTGTGGTACTGGGCTTCTAATTTCAACTGGGTAGTGGCATGCTCAGCACAAAGGTTTGACAAGATGATGATGGGCCAAGAAGTGTGCTGACATGGCTTAAGAAAATACCATATTTGAATCTTTGTAAAAGTAATGACTGGTGTCTTCTGCTTTTTCAGTTGAATGTGGGTTTGTTTTGCCTTGAAGAAGAATTTCAGGTCAAAGGAAACAATTTGAAATCCATGCCCTAATCATCATGAGAAGCTTCATTGCTTGAAGAACAAGCTAAGCTGTCCCAAAGCTTTTTTTAAAAGATCAAGATACCTAATTGGGGATTATGTTTTACAGGAAGGAATGACATGTCCTTATTTTATTTCTTTTCTTCATTCCTCAGTGGGATCTACCTCTCCTTTGTGTTTCTGCAGCTTCTGTGGAGACAGCTTTTTATAGAGAACTTGGAGAAAACCGGAGTTTGGAATATCGATATGGCAGTGGCACTGCAGTATTCACTTATTTGCTAATTACACAGGCACACTCTGAATTTCTTTTTAATTTTGAAAGCATAAATCTTATACTCAGGCAGAATCACTATCACATAACCAAGAATTATCTGTGTTAAAGAAGAGAAGCATATAGTTTCAGTTTTCTGGTGTTTGAGTTGTTAATTGGCCCCACAGGAAAGCACAGATCCATTTGTCTTTTTCGGTTACGTATACCAACTTAATGTCTGTAAGGAAAGCTTTTTCCATTGAGAAATGCAGCTGATAATGTGGCAAATACAAAGTCACACTTTTGGGCAGCTGAAGTGTAGATGTTGAAAATGCCCAGCTGAATTACAGTAATTCCCCCGCCATTTACCTCTATTTACACAGTCTTTAATTACGTGATCAGCTCATGGTCTCTCATTATTTCTTTCTCTGGTTTCAGTCAATGGAGATGTGGCTGCAAAATCCAACACAGATGTGGAGGAAGGAGGCTATGGTCTGATGGATCTTGATGGGTTTCAAGGTCATATATAGTGAGCATAGCAGAAAGGCGAAGGAGGATTTTTAAGGTTAAAGGTTCTTTTAGTCTAGGGAAATTGTATCTCTGTGTGTATCCCTAACCCAGGGAAATCTGAGAGGTTTTTTTCCTGAGAAATTTTCTTTTGGCCATTCTCCTTTAAAGTTGCTAGTCTCTTAAGACCTAAAATGATTAGCTGAATTTAAGACACTCATTAATACACTTAATTGAAATATGCCTGGGGGAGAATTTGTTTCAGCCTGGAGAACAGGAGGCTCCAGGGAGACCTTATTGTGGCCTTTCAGTTCCTAAAAGGGGCCTATAAGAAAGATGGTGTCATGGTTTAAGCCCAGCTGGTAACTCAGAACCACGCAGCCGCTCGCTCCCTCCCCACCTTCTTTCTCCCTCCGCTCCCGGAGGGATGGAGAGGAGAATCAGAAGAACGTAACTTCCACGGGCTGAGATAACAGCACTCCAGTAACTAAGGTATAATACAAACCACTGCTGCTACCAGTAATAATGATAAGGGGAATAACAAGGGAAAAGGACACAACCGCTCACCACCCGCCGACCGATACCCAGCCCGACCTGAGCAGCGATCTGGGCCTTCCGGGTAACTCTCCCCAGTTTATATACTGGACATGATGTGCTGTGGTATGGAATACCCCTTTGGCCAGTTTGGGTCAGGTGTCCTGTCTCTGCTTCCTCCTGGCTTCCCCTCCTCCCTGGCAGAGTATGAGACTGAGAAAGTCCTTGGTCAGAGTAAACATTACTGAGCAACAACTAAAAACATCGGTGTTATCAGCGTTGTTCCCAGGCTGAAAGTCAAAAACACAGCACTGCACCAGCTACTGAGAAGGAGAAAAATGACTGCTGTAGCTGAACCCAGGACAGATGAGGAGAGACTTTTTATCAGGACCTCTTGCAACAGGATGAGGGGCGATGGTTTTAAACTAAAAGAGAGGAGATTCAGGCTGGACATAAGGAAAAAATTCTTTACAATGAGGGTGGTAAAACACTGACACAGGTTGCCCAGAGAAGTGGTGGATGCATCATCCCTGGAGACATTTAAGGCCAGGCTGGATGTGGGTCTGGACCACCCGGTATAGATGATATCCCTGCTCATTGCAGGGGAGTTGGGCTAGATGAGCTTTGAAGGTTGCTTCCAATCTGAACTCTTATGTGATCCTATATTTGGTTTTGTGTTTAAATCTCTGTAGTTTTGCCCAAGTACAGGCTGCATTAAATAGGAAATCTTAGTTTTCCTTATTTATAAAATGACATATTTAAATGTTTAATGCCATAAATTGCTTTTGGTAGGGCAATATCAAAGTTTGTCCTGAACTCAACAAGTAGTATTCAGAAGTCATAAGCATACTAGTGATCTTTTTGGTCTTAATTCACCTGTCAACTGATTTTCATTAAGAAAGGACATTGTACATGTTAAATTCAAGCTGACTTCAATGTCACAGAGCCCTGGTTGGCAACATTTTTAAAAGATAATTTTAATGTGCTCCTGACAGCTTATGTTAATGAAGCATTTAAATGAATGTTTCCAACACCTAGTCTGCTTTTTATTGAAGTAGTTAAAATTAGACCCATTATGAGGTCTTATTTACCTCGTGAAAAAACGAAACTATTAGTGTTTTGGCTGCTTCAGAGGCTTAGGATTGAAAGAGTGGATTTGCCCTCCATCTGTTTTGGTTGGTGATATTTACTTGCCAGTCATTACAAGTTATTGAAAAGTTCTCTTTTGTACTCCGTGTCAGTGCACCAGTCTGTTACTTTGATTTCATTTACATAGTGGGATGAATTACCTCCACTAAAGGCATAATTTTGAGGTGCTGGAGTTGCTGGGGATTGAGGTGAGAGGCAAGGCTTCTGTGATATGCAGCATTTGTGCACTAATGTTTTAAAATCTCAGTAAGGTTATATAGATAATGGAAAGCTTTGCCACTGAAGAAGAAAAACTTGCCTCATTTGTTACAGGATTGTGAATTTGAGAAATGTCATACCTCCTTTGGTGAACATGACTTTCTTTTTTATTATTATGTATTAGCTGGCAAAAAGTAGTGCCCTAGAGGTCTTTCTGAGAATGCAAAAAAGGTGACAGCTGTCCAAGCTAGGGTTCAGATCAATCAGCAAAATGCAAAGGTCAGTGATTGCTTCTTGAGGTCTGAGTAGATTGCTTTGCATTTTCTCCCTAAAGATAGAGCAGGTTCATATCTTTGAAGGAAGTGTTATTTGCTATTAGCAGTTGGCAAAGGTGTGCTAGTTTACTGGCTAAATGGGCCCTAAATTTTAAAAATACTCAAGTCTGGCAAAACTGCTCTCTGCCAAGAATTTTAGTTGAACTTACAAAAATGTGATGGGAACTTTACCCTTCAGTCGATATTTGGAACGTCTGTCTTGGCTATGAAATATGATTTAAGTATTCTTTTTTATTATTATTATTATTTTAATCAGATACGATATTTATTCTGGCCTTGGTGTTAGGGAGTGGTGCCAGATTATAGATTTCTCAGTATAGGTTGGTCTTATTTAATTTTTAAAGGACACTTGCCTTTGATACAAACAGTACCTCTTTCTTGTGACAGTATTTTGGGACTCATACTTTTGTCATCTTGCCATTTCCACTTATTTTATGTGTGTTTATCCTCTTTGACCTGCTCTTTTTTTTTAATGGGTGGTTGAATCTTGTTTGGCATCTATACATGTGATGCATTATTATTTCTAATGAAAATTGAGGTCCTTCTGTTACAACTATGATTCAAGCATTTGGTGTCCCCTTATGCTATTCTTTAAAGCAGTTAAATTCCTATATTGGGCTATTGCAAATGACAATGACTTGTTCATTTTTATTTCATTGTTAAAATGGTGAAATAAACTGTAGTGTCATTAAGTGCAGTTAAAGGGCATGGACATTTCCTGTGTCCCTTCTCCTGGCTTTCAATCTATGTAGTGTAAATGCTGCAATTTAGAGAGTTCAAGGCAATAGACAGTATACTATGTGTATATATACAGTTTTTATTTATATTCATACGTATATATACATATCATGATATAAAAGTATATGTATCTTGTATACTTTTAAAATAGAATTTGAGTTTGGTTTTAGATTGGGTTTATTTCACTGGAATTTGAGTTGAGGGAAGATACGTGTAGTTGCTAAGAAAAGTTTAGTTTCCTCAACTGAGTTTACCAGCTTTATAAAAGAAGAGTATCAACAACCATTGTCACTTCATGACGTGCAACCAGTTGCTAATGCCATTTTTGCCAGCTTAAGGCACCAATTATTTTATGCTTTGGGTACACAAAATCAAACTGATAGTTTTTAAAGGGCACTTTATTCTGTCTTTTTGTAGCATTCTCAAACATTTGCCTTGAGATCAAAGGGAATATATTTTTTGCAGTTTCTGACCTTTTAATAGTCCTTTAATTTGCATTAAAATCTTCACGTAAGTGACAACTCGTGCTTGCTGTCACTGACCTAGTAAAATCTAGCACGTTATTTCTGGGGAAAAAAGATGATTATACCGTCATTAATTACCAGAAAAGTCATTATAAACTCCGTTCTCAGGATGTTATGAAAGACAAATAGTCTGCTAAAATACTACCTTGCAGAACTAAACATTTAAAGCTAAATGCAAATGTTAGATTCAGAACTGCTACTCTGACCTACATTTGTTACGCTGAAGTAAATTGTGGAGGGACTTAAAACCTTAACTAATACTGCCTTATGAATGGCTTAAGTTTGCTGGACTAGTGGGGAGACTTTAATTCTAAGGAGTGCTTTTCTTGTGAAGGTTTCTTCAAAATGGTATATTTATTTCTGCCATACGTGTTTAAAAAATCTGAACAATCATAACTTCCTTCTTTCCTGCAAATCTGTTGGTTTTTAAATAGTTATTTACTATTTAATTAATATTTGCAATGTCTGTAGTCTGTGGTTGTTTCTAGAGCTAGCTGATCCTGGTTTGTCTACTCAGTATGTGCTGGATCTGGTTCTGTCCATCAGTGATCCCTGCTGGAAACAGCTGTAGGACTGGTTCTCATCTCTCTGGATGTCGGTGAAGCATTTGACCCTTGGACCCATAGGGAACTGTTTCCTTATTTAGGTAGTGTGGAGATTAGAATTTAAAGAAAATAAAAATACTTACGTAGAGATGTGATGGAAGAGGTGGTACTGGGGGAGGGGGGGATGTTGTGGTGGGTTTTTTTGGGAGATGGTGTTTGAACTAATTTTTGGGCTTGCTCATGTTGGATGATTTCTTTAGGTGTGGTAACTGGTGAAGGTTGCTGATACTAAAGCTGGGAGCTATAATTTGTCTAGCAGAGCATCTCACAGAGTACAGGATGACTCTGAGGATTAGAATAATAGAACGGTGATTGATGGTAAAGAGGTTGTAATGCAAAAGCATTGGGACTTATAAGAACTTAATACGCCATGGAAGGGGAGGAGTATGGCATGAGACTTTGCTGTCCTGAGATTGTGTGCCTGCATGAAAGACAAATGAATCTTGGAAGGATCAGATAGATACTGCTGTCAGTAACTGTATCAATGAATAAATGCTGGAGAAGGACAGTAATTGTTTCAGCTGAGTGTCAATCGTGATGCAAATACATGAGTATGAACTGACTATTAATAAGTTCAGACCAAATATTTGAAAAACCCCCACATTATATAAGAAATGAAAACCTGAGTGTGATCTATAAAATGATTTATTATGATATTTGGGAACTGCACTTGGTAACATACGAGGTCACTTTCAGGTCTTTCCCCTCAGGTAAGAGAAACATTGCTGGTGTTTTAAGCAGAGGTAAAGTTCCTGAAATTTTGTTTAAATTACAGAACTAATCAAATAAGCTTTCTGGTGTTGTGTAGAGCTTACTGGCAACTTTACTTTTAGTATGCTCGCCTCTTAATATTGTGTCTGTAATAGTTGGCTCTGTTGTCTTTGTAAATATAATAATTAGCATGCAATGCAGTTGAAAATTCAGAGGAGAGTCCATCTGTTTATGCAGCACTTTTCTTTCAGAAGAATTATGTCTAGAATTATTCAGATAATTTGTGTAAATAGAAACAGAAGTCTGTCTGCAGTATATTCCTCTTAAATTCTGCTATTTTTAATCCATTAGAAACCTCTCTAAACATTAGGACTGTACCACCTAAATAAAAGGAGTAAGCTTTGAATGGAAAATAAGAGAATTATTTGTTTGGAGAAGTGAAAAGAAATAATGTAGAGATGGAACTGGGCCGTGGTCTGCAGCTGTTTTGTATGAGGGTGGTCATCTTTTTTGTAGTCATTCTCAAGACTGGCTTTTGTCAGAGCTCGTACAACTTTTGACTTGGTAACAGGTTGCTGTTTTGCAGGCATTTGCTCAAACATCAAGGAACACACAATAGAAATGCTTCAAGGGTTTTGCACCAGACTTGAGGCTTCAGCAATTACACGAGTCCTGCAGAATTGCGTGTGAGTTGAAGTCCAGGGCTGCAGTTAGAGAGGCATTTTCACAAAGGACAGTTATTGTTTACCAGTGCCTTATGGAATTTAATACTTTTGCAAACGACGTTCAAAGCTTCCATAAGAAGGGCATTGCATGCAAAAGATCAGCTTTCTCATCTAAGTAGGAAAAATATTGCCCTGTTTAAAAAGAAATAGAAAGGGGGAGAAATGATGAGAACCAGTATTTTTTCATTTGCACTGAAAGCTTTCATATTTCACAAGGGTATTTGATTAACGTAGATAAATGCATAAATATACCACTGTGTGGAGGTTGATATAAGTATAATAAAAGCATCACATATCTCAATGTCATAGTTTGAAAATTTTGCACCTCTGAAGATAAATTAGACTTGTGTGGAATGCACAGATGATGCACACAATAATAAGATAATATTTTGTTGATCTGAGTTCCCAGTTATTGGATAATTTAGTTAGGGTGTCAAAGCAATTCATTGTGTCAAAAAAGCAGTAAATGTGAATAAGAAATGTCTTCTTATGTTGATTTTTATGCAAAGTATCTGAAGGACTTATTGCTTTAAGAATTTTTTAAAGTAAAAAAATTAGCAGAATGAAATGAGAATTTGTATTGATAACACCAATTTCTAAGGTATATTTACTGATAATATGCATTTAATTAATCTGGTTTTAAATCAAACTTCAAGCATTCTTGTCCTTTGTGCCCTTGTTCAAGAAAAATTACACTGGCCCTTTAGGCAAAGTAGGGTTTATACAACAGTACTCGATTTTGGAATATGAAGCAGGGCAAGTGGATAGGAATCCTACCCCGGAAACCTTCCCATGCTCTCTGTGTTTGTGGGTTTTTGTCTACAAATACCTCCTTTCCTTTTCTCACCATTTCTCCAGTTCATTTCATGCATCTGTGTAAATCATTGATGCCTGCAGTGTCCTTCAGTTTAACAAGGGCATTTTGATTTTTGGTTTTGAACTCCTACTGAATAATTTTCTCCTCCCTTGCAAATATGCAAGCGAGCACTGTATATTTGGGAATTCCCCTGTTCAGATTTTATACACATTCATCCTGGGCCTGCTGTGCAGTTAATGCCTTCTTCCCTTTTTTGAAAGGGTTAACTCTGGAAGCTCAAGCAGTGTAGCCCTCTTAGAGCACATGTGCCTGAGCTAGGTTTGCCTGGTATAGGTGTATCTTCTTTGTTATAATTCAGTACTACAACCCCCAGCTCCCTGGATTTGTCCAAAACCTCTGCAATGGAACTGTCATTTTAAGTCACCTCATCTTTTGCCATTCTAGGGTGGAGAACATATAAATTTCTGACTTCAGAGGGTGAAGTCCTGGATTTTCACCTACCTTGATTATGGAGTGACCAGCTGAGGTGGCTTCATCCATGTTTCTTACGCTCTCTGTTTGCATAGCCTCTTTAATGCCGTATACCTGCTGGGTTTGGAAACCCAACATGCTCAGGTGCCTTTGAATTTAGAGCAATATGGAATTATTTTTTTTATTTTGTAGGTATAAAATATTTGTTTCCAGTGATTTAATGGGACTGTAAAGCGTACTGAATACATAACTGGAGGAGAACCGATTAAGAGTTAATAACTTCCCTTGTGTGCAGTTTACATCTACGTATTTTATAGAGAGCTTAATGTTAATGCCAGGCTACTGGGTGTCTTCAGACATTTTTGTGAACTCAGAATATAATAGCTTATTTCCAATGAAATCAAGTGCACCCAAATTATCTGTTAGCATAAGAATCTGGTCTAGTATAGTCTGGTTAAATATTAATAAAAAAGACTTTTGCCATTGAGCATTTTTACCCATAATTTCTTTAATTACATGTTATTTGCATAATTTAACTGTAGACATCTGAACATTATGCTAGCTAAGTAAATTGTCATGTTTTACTGGAAGACTCTGCACAGTGTATTCTCAGAACTGTGTGCCAGCAGCTAACTGTTCAGTATTTAAATAAAAGAATCAAGGTTTTGCATTGAAAAGAGTATCAGAAATGAAACTACTACAAGAGGTTCTGTTATTGAAAGAGCAGTGTACTAATTATATGTACTCTTTAATACTCGCTGAGCCAGTAGCAGCATAAGTTTCACTCTTATTTGTAGATTGGTCAAGGAATATTAGCAATGTGTTTTGGGCATGTTTTATTTTTAATTCAATATCCTGTTTGCCAAAAAAGTAACCTTATGTAATTCCGTTTTTATGCGTGCATTTGAAGAAATGCTGTTAAAGAAATCCCATGTATCTTAGAGGTGTTCTTTATCAAGAGCAGTTATATATGGTGAAGATTAACTCTACAGCTCAAATAAGTACTTTAAACAAAGATTTTTTTTCTTAAACTACCAGAACATATCTTAGCTGTGAGATACCACCAAATCAGTTAATACAGCAAATCATTATCAGTGCAGAAGGGATGAGATTTCACAATAGCTTTTATATCTCTCACAGAAGAGCTAATGAATTTACTGTATCAGGATATTTCTGACTGCTGAATCAGAGCTAAATTCAAAGAGACCATCATTTAGATACATGATATGATCCCCTTATTTTAACTTTGACTTAAGGAACTGTTTTCTTGTGTACTGACTCAGAATTATTTTCTGAGTCAGTGAAAACGAGTCTTCAGATGAGTCCATTTGATGTAGCAACTCCTTAAGAAGAAACCCTTTTTTCCCTGCTCATGCAGTAGCCATTTATATTAACTGGAGTGCTCCTTTGTGGATAATACTTGACTGGCTTTATTTTCCACAGCGTACGAACGTATCTTAAATACTGAGGGAGTCAGTGTACACTTCTCTGTTCAAGGGTAATTCAAGCAAAGATGCGTGTGGTACATTCAGCTTGCTTAAACTGTACCTTGAGGATTTCATAGATTTCCTCAGTATTTTTTTAATAGGGACAGTGACCTTTCCTGCTCTTGTCATTTGACTTTTGGATTCACCGCTGCTTAAAACTGTGTTGCACAAGTGAAAGTGACTCAAAGAATGGATTAAACCTAATAATTTCTCTGCCTTATAATAGCTAATAGACCTTCAATTTATTTTAAGAGGTCCGTCCTCCTTTGGAAACATCCTTCCTATGCTCTTGACAATGAAAGAGGAGCAATTTGCCTACTTCTTTCTAATCTTTTCCTTCGTTTTCTCCCACTGTGGGAGAACAGAGTAGTAAAGATTTATTGTTGATGAGGTTTGTGTGATTTCTGTTTGGGGCAAAAGGGCACAGTTTGGCATTTGGAGGCATCCTTGCAGAAGCTTTTTCATCTGGAGTTGAATTTTAATCCAAACGACTGAATCACAGTTATACATGCTTTCTTTCTGAATATAGTTTTTACTATATACTGTTAAATCTTAAAAGGCCAGAAAATGAAAAATAATTTCTTTCTTTAGTCTCAGTAATTTGTGAGATATTTTTCTCACCCCATGATAATTTCTTTGCCTCCTGGGATGTCTATTTTTCCCTTAGCCAGGGATGTTGGCAAATGCTTTGTTATGCTGGGGAAAAAGTGTTCAGCCCTTAATATTTTATCGGTTACATTGGGTCAAAGGTGCCAACGGTTCTTTAAATGGCCACCAGTGTTTGAAGTCTTCAACCTCATCATATGGCAACATTATAAATTATGTATCATACTACGTGCTACTCAGTAAATATTTAAAATGATAGGTATTTTGGACTAAAATTACTTTTTCACTTGAAGAACGATTTAAGCCATATTTTTTGGTTTTATGCAGTGACAGTTTTACAATATCAAGGAATAGGTGGGTGCAGTTTGAATGTCAAGGGGCAGCAGGGCAACATGAATCACAGTTCCTGCCTGCCTGCTTGCCTTTCCCCCTACCCCCAAAGTGGGGTTTCCCATCTTACTTCTGGAGCATCATCATTGTCTACATTGTGTCATCTCCTCTTGCTCAGGTGTATCCATACTTACACCTTTCTAAAATCAGTGTTAATGATATTTTCTGGTATGCAGGGAATGAAATGACATCTGTTTTATTCCTTCATTTGCAAGTTGCTCTACTTGGGAAAATACATATAACAATCTATCTGTTGGGTTTATTTTACAAACAGCGTAGTGTCTTGGTTGGCTCTGGAGAAGGTGTATTGATGACTTGGAGAAGGAGTAGTCATGCAGCTGTCAGAAAACTGATTAGCACCAGGAAAAAGCATGCATCTTGGTAATACACAGCAGTGACACTTGCTGATGTTGCCCCTCCTTCCTGGGTTGTCAGTCTTCCTTGACTCATAAAGGCTTAGGTGTTTTACATACTAAAATGCATTCAATTTGAAAAGCAGCATGTGTACACATTCACAGACTTTACTGCTATTATCTTCCAGGCCTAAAAGCCCATAGGACTTGAAATATTTGAAAAATAAACTTTATAAATACTAAAACTGATTTTGAAGCTATAATTAATTTATTATTATGGCATATGCCTGATCCATACCACATCACATGATGTTTTATCCAAGGTTGAAGTCTCCCACTTGTAGTCC
>NW_009944878.1:64901-83042 GCF_000696875.1 Nestor notabilis
TCTTAAAGCATCGTGGCTGTACAATGTGGTCCAGAGGAATCTGTAGAAGTGAAATTATGTGCTGCAAATGGTTCTTACATTTGTTTGCTATTGTCAATGCTTCCTGTACATTGGATGATATTTTAATTGCTTAGGCTTACCAAATTTTCAGGTGTCAGTCGGGTTTACTGAGCTGGGTTCAGTTTATGTAAAGGACTGCCAAAGAGTTTTCAGTTTTCTATTCCTTAGCTGTACTGAATTATGAGGAGTTTTAAATTCTCCTTACCATTATGCAAGGTGGTATGTAGCTTGCTTTTAGACAACATTGCTTTGTTATCCTCTTGATTGATCTTCCTTATCTGGTATAATTCAGCTGTTAGTCTGGTTTCTTTCAAATAATTCTTTCACAGATGTCCTGAACAGCAAGCTTGGAGTGCTGAGTGGAATTCTAAAAGTCACATTTAAAATGAGGAGAAAAAATTAAAATCTCTGCCCTTCTTTGGGGGTGACATTTCAGAGAATAAGTTACATTAAATGTGGTCTAGAAAGAGAAGGAAGATTGGTGCTTCTTGCATATCCTAATGAATAGATTTTTGTCCTTTACAGGAACAAACCTTGGCTCTAAGGAAAGAAGGGATAGGTGTTGTGTTAGATTCTGAACTGCCTCATCTAATTGGCATTGATGATGATCTTCTCAGTACTGGTATCATCTTGTACCACTTGAAGGTAAATACATACCTGTATTTCCATAGCCTTTATATGCCTTGTGATTTTATTCAGTAGACAAATAGTAGTATTAATTTTCTATCTAAATATAGTGTTCATTACATTTCTCCACTGTAGTTAGAAAAGCTTATTACGTTTCTTGGCTACGTGGGAAAAGCTCTTATGAGGTTGCAACTGATTCAGTTAAAACATCTCTTAATTTACTTGTTTAAGTTTATCCTGAGGGTCAACTGGTTAACCAGAGATGGATGTTTAATATTTGTACACATGTATATGGTTTGTCATTCATCTCATTATAAAGCTTGACTTGAAATCCAAATCCAGCTTAATTGCCTCAAAGCTACAAAGGTGGTTCTACACAGGATGGTTGAAGCTTGAATTTGCAGATAATAATATTGTATAGTAATGACTGTGAAAAGTTTCTAAAAATGGTGCCTAATTTTTTTTTCCTGTGTGTTTAAACCTGTATTTTGTTCAGGTTACTCAGAAAGAGGAAGGATAAATTATATATTTGCTGGGGAAAAAGGGAGATTTAGCTGAAAATAATGTTTTTCTCTCTCAATTAGGAAGGTCAAACACATGTTGGCAGAGATGATGCTATGACTGAACAGGATATTGGTATGGAATCTGGCATTTTTTTAATATTCATTTTTCAGTTGCTTTTCTTCCTCCTGACATCCCAATATGTGAACAAAGCTTCATAATTTTTTCCCTTTTCCAGTTGTCTCTAAGTTCTTGTGTATTTTAATTTTTAGAAAATTTGAGGGCTGAATTACATGGCATTTGCTTCGAAGAGCATGACTTCTATAACAGCTTGTGGGCTTAAAATTTATGTATATTCGTATACTTGTTAACTAATTTATTTCTTGCTTCTCTTGAAATAGCATCCTGTAAACATAGCTTCTTTTTTCATACAGCACCTGTCACAATTACTGCACAGTCATTCTCTTACCCTTTGTATAATGACAGTATTGTTGTATTGCTATATTGTTATACCTGAAGCAGTCTTTGGACTTCAGATTTGAGTTGAAGAAAATTCTGAAAGTTGGTAAAATGTAGGTAGGCTGCTTCTACTGATTTTCTTATTCACTTCTTATCAAAGTGACTAGCTGCCAGACCTGGACTGTCACATATGTTGCTTGAAGGCAGTTTCCTTAAATAAACTGCATCCTTTTAATTCTCAGGTGAGAGACTGAGAGTCAAGTGACTTAGTTTGATTCATTTTTGTGGTCAAGAGATGCTTGTGTTAAAATTTCTATATGGATTCCATTAAAGTATCAAGCTTGCATTGCTCTGTGTTATCAAACAATACAGGTAGAAATAGTCATACCTCAGTTTGAAGAAGAAATAGAAAGTAGCAGAACTGATTGATAAAAGACCTGAATGTCATAGAACATAAGAACCTTACTTCAGCCATTCTTGCTAGTCTCAGTTGCGTATTATATGCTGTCTTTTCAGATTTAAGCATGGTTGCTTTAAGGTCAAGAAGCTTTCATTATTACCCAGTGAAACTGGTCCAAAAATACATAAATTTTACTTTTCTGGATTTTTTTTTTTGTCCCCCAGAAGGAAAAAAGCATTTGCTAATCAGGTGCCAAATGTGGGAGGACATAACATTACATCAAAAAACCTAAACCCAGTCATTCTTTCGACTACAATAAAACAATAAATGGGGTCAATACTTTAGGTGTGCAGGATGTGATGAAGGAAGGAAAAAAACATTGTCCAGATAAAGAGAAAAAATAGTCCGTAGTGTCATGTGTCCATAATAAATTAATATGAGCATGATAATCTTGTTTGGAGACTAAGTTACCTTTTTCCTTTGTGTTTAGTTCTTCATGGCCTTGATTTGGAAAGTGAGCATTGCATCTTTGAAAATCTTGACGGTACTGTGAATCTAATACCACTGAATGGGGCGCAGTGTTCTGTGAATGGTATTCAGATTACAGAGGCCACACACCTAAACCAAGGTATTACCCACTATAATGTCATTTTTGATACATCATCTTTGTTTATTTCTGGCAAGAGCACAGAAAAAATCTGAGTGTATATAAAGGAGTTATTGTTTATTTAATTTTAATTCCATGTCTTCTGAACTACAGCCCAAAACCATCAGGAGGGCCAGAGAGTTTTACCTGTCAGAGAATCGCCATGTGATGAAAAGAATTCTTTACTCATTTAAGCCACTTCAGAATCTTGAGTATGATTTAATAGTTCCCCTTTGATGTCATTCAACGTTTATACATACAGTGAACTCCACGCCAGGTTGCTGTAATATTAAGAAAAAGAATATTGGTCTCTGTAGGACTAAAATAATTTTAGAGACACCCCTGCCTCCTCCCTTGAGCTTCAAACCTGTCGTACTTAGCACTCTGTTGCCAAATCCTTTTGTACAGCGGGAGATTGAGCTGGAGTATCTGTTCACTGCAGCTGTAGGGAAATGACAGAAAGGGGAAGGCTAACCGTTATGGAGGAAGTGTATAGAACTGGAATTTTAATATAAGACCTTTAAAGTCTGGACATGAAAAAGCAGCCAGGACAGCTGGGAACAAAGGTGTATTGTGTTGGCCTGGAAAGGACTGGCTGACAAGTAATCTGGTGAGTGCTGCGGCAGAGGGTCGGGATGTTTTGTCTTCCAGGAGCACCCAGAATATCTTCCCATTTAGCAATTAGCTGAAGACCTGTTCAGGAGGGAGGCTGTGAAAACAATCTCACTTTATGTTCCTTAAAAGAAGGTTTCAGAGTAAGCTTATTCTACCAGAGGAAGACTGCAGTGTTGAACAAGGGAAGTCTTGCATCTTTTCTGAACTCAAAGAACTGCTATGGAATTCTGCTTTCAGAAAGGAAGGAGCTTAGATGTAGAGAGGAGACATTGATTTTGTAAAGTATCTATTTCTTCATGCAGAACAAGAAGCATATGCACTTGTTTCCATTGCAGATACTGGGCCGAGAGGGAGGGAAAGAAAGCCCAGCCCCTTTGTCTTATGTTTGAGTAAATCCCACTGATAAGTTATTAGCAAGAGAAACATTGACATTGATGGCAGATAACACTGTAAACAATAAAAATTGAGTTGCAGTGACTCATCTTTACTTTTTCCTATTGCATTTCAAAGGCAGTAGAAGTTCAATGTGCTACAGAAGAAAGTAGGAGTTTGGATTCAGTTTCCCTCTTCCAGGCATATGTAACAACTTGATTTTCGTACTGTGAAGAGTAGAAACATGAATTTTTTTTCCTCATGAATTTCTGTCTAAAGAAATTTGTGACTCAGAAGAAAGGGAAAAGGTTGCTCAGAGTAATTAAATTGAGAAAACAGCTTCATGAGCTGATCTGTAGAATGTGCAACCAGACAGACTGAGAGCAAGGGTGCAGCTCTGACATCAGGTGGGCAAAACTGATGATATAACTAGTTTAACGACTTGTGCCTGATCCATGTATCCTAACTGTGTTAGCATTTAGTCTCACAGCAGGAAGTGCCAGCCTCCTTGAATGTCTGCTTTAGGTAATGCTCATTAACTGCTGATATATTTAAATGTTTCCGTTCATCATTAATAACTGTTCATTTGAAAATGGGTTAAGTTTTTGACTGTCTTGGAGTTTTTAAAAGAAAAGAGGCATAGTAATTGATTACCACTTCCTTCTACAGGTTACTTCCAGCATTTGTGAATTCTGGCTAATGTGGCCTTTTTGTGTAAATGGAACTTACTACAGTATTTTTTTTTTTATTCTTAAGAACATATGGTAGGATTTCTAGAAGTAACTGCATTAACATTCAGAATTAGAGTCTGTCCTTTACCTTAAATATATCCTCTCTTTAAATGAAGTTTTCAGCTTTTTAGGCCAAAATGCCAACTCTTCTGTACTTGACGTAACCTCCCACTGCTTGTTTTTTATAGTTTGTTAATAGAAAACCCCAAAAAACTTTTAAAAATATAAAAGTGACTTTTAGAAGTTGGTAAGATCTTAATTGTAGATACGGTTGTTTGTATAGTTCCAAGATACTGTTCTGTGTAGGCAAGGTGCTTGATAACACTCAGCAGGCATTCTTTACATATATATATATGTATATATGTATGCATGTATGTATATATAATTTTTCCCCTATGCTCTCTGGTCATTTATGTGTTGGAGTCAACCAGTTAAATGTTGAGATCAGAGCTCCATAAATTATCAGGTTAGATAGAAGGAAGAAGTCCTTTACTGTGAGGGTGGTGAGGCCCTGGAATGGGTTGCCCAAGGAAGTTGTGAATGCTCCATCCCTGGCAGTGTTCAAGGCCAGGTTGGACAGAGCCTTGGGCGACATGGTCTAGTGTGAGGTGTCCCTGCCTGTGGCAGTGGGTTGGAACTAGATGATCTTAAGGTCCTTTCTGACCCAAACCGTTCTATGATTCTATGATAAAGTCCTTTTTGCTTAGTTTTTGTTGTTCGTGATACTATCTGTATTTGACAAACCTTTATTCTTTGCCATTTAACATTCAAGGAGAATGAGAATTGTTGCATACAGTAAATAAATGAAAAGTGAACCTCATAACAAATCCAGTTATGTTTCCATGACAATATTTACACTTCGCACCCTTGCATTCTGATGGAGAGCTGCATTGCACAACAGTGGACAGTTGGACCTGGTGCTTAGGAAATATTAGGCTGCAGGGTTTCAACCAGATTTTTTTTCCCCGAAAGAAGCTTTGGTGCTGATGCTTATCTAAGTTCTGTTAAGTGGGAATTAAGATTGGACAGTTTGTTTTAATGATAGAATAGTATCAAAATATTCATAGCACTAAGAGAGAAAGCTATATGATCTGTCATTGGGGTTTGACTGTCGTGTCCTTGCTGTTAAGCCTCTCCCTCCTGTTTTCTTTTAAATTCATGAAGTTAGGTACACATATATGTAACTGTATTCAATCTGAAATGTTAGGTAATTAATTAAAGTTCCTTCCACCTAGTAAAGTGGTCAAAAATGTTTACAGTTACTTTTTTAATCTTCATTTGAAAGTAACTGAAGGAATTTCATAGAAATCCTCACTGTCACAAACCCCACCTCCAGGCAGTCAGCAAGACAGGCTGAGAAAGTTGGGGCTGTTCAGCCTGGAGAAGAGAAGCTGCGTGGAGACCTCAGAGCAGCCTTCCAATATCTGAAGGGGGCCTGTAAGGATGCTGGGGAGGGACTCTTCATTAGGGACTCTAGTGGTAGTACAAGGGGTAATGGCTTAAATTCCTTAAACAGGGGAACTTTAGGTTAGATAATAGGAAGAAGTTCTTCACAGTGAGGGTGCTGTGGCACTGGAATGGGTTGCCCAAGGAAGTTGTGAATGCTCCATCCCTGGCAGTGTTCAAGGCCAGGTTGGACAGAGCCTTGGGCGACATAGTTTAGTGTGTGGTGTCCCTGCTCGTGGCAGGGGGGTTGGAACTAGATGATCTTAAGGTCCTTTCTAACCCAAACCACTCTATGATTCTATGATAAATGTTTGGGAGAACTGTGAGCATATGAAGTAGTGGTAGGCTAAAAACAGTTTTAGCCCTTTTGCCACAGCAGTCATGGCCATCAGCCATCCCTTTTGGTATGCTCACATGAAAAACGTGCCCAGCGCACTTGAAGGAAAGGTCATCACATAACTTAGAGGTGATATCAAAATGACTTTGCAATACATTTATGTATACATTGCAATAGATTTATGAAAGATAATTCCTTTTAAAATTAGGCTGTTCATATGGTCCAAAATAGATGTGTTGTGTAGACAGCAAGAAGTGATGTCATGACTGTTGGGCTTTTGCTGTTTATTTGCCAAGACTGGATGACCTTATTTAAGTTGATGTTCCTAATCAAGCTAGTTTTAAAAGGAGCATTCCTTGTTAAGGATAGCATTTCATTCTCAGATGGTAAGAATTTGTTTGGTGAACAAGTGTTCTTAAGTGCAATTTTTGTCATACTGTGAGTGTAATGGAGACCTTTTTCTTCTTAGAAATGCCTCACACCGACTGACAAATAAATGCGTGATTCCGTAGTTGCTAACTTGGAAGAATTCCATGTTATGACAGTAGTGAGACATCACTGACAATGTACTTTTTAGTAGGAAACTATTAATTTTGGTGCCATTGTCTTTAAAATATGATAAGAATTGCCCAGAATCTCATTATTTGTGACCTGTACCTTAACTGATAAATACAATAATGCATGTGCATTGAGCAACATGAATTATTCAAGATTCTTCTCTCAGGAAATAGCTATTGGATATGAAAGTCCAATAATCCCATTTCAAGTGACAATAAACTTCAGTGTTGTTCCACATAGAGAATAAGAAGGTAAGTGAGAGTACAAATTATGGAGATCTGGAGCTTTTAGTGTAAGTGGATTCAAACTTGGCTGTGATAAGTAGTGGATGGGCAAGTTTGTACTTAGTCACATTCATGGACATTCCTGTTGCATCTGGTACCTACTGATGGCTTCCAAAGTAGCACTGTTGAAGGTTGTATAGATCAAACTCAGGCAACTGCTTCCTCTACCTATATTTATTCTTTAACTGAACTGCATGAACATGATAGATCTTTGTGTGTGTAAACATACATGGTTTGTTTATTTTTTTTAAGTAGCAAAAGGAAGGAATAAACTGTATAGATTGGTTAATGTGGATGTGACCATGCATCATCATACACTTGAAATGTAAAAATGCATTTTCATTTTGTTCTTGCTTAATGGAAGTCTTTGCTTATATAGTCTGTCTGAAAAATTACATGGCATTTTCAGATACAGAATGTTGTCAGTGAATGGTGTGTGTTTTTCTTATCAGGTGCTGTTATATTACTTGGAAGAACCAATATGTTTCGCTTTAACCACCCCAAAGAAGCTGCTAAACTAAGGGAGAAAAGGAAGGTGAGATTAAATCAGTGTTTGGTTTCTCACAGTTTTCTTGCTCATACAGATTATTGTCGAATACATTTTTTTATTTGCTTCACATACTTTAGTTAATATTTCACCAAGAGAGACAAAGGAAGAGGTTTGTAAGCACATCAGTGTTTGTCTAATACATTTATTTTATGGTCTGTTGTTAGAGTGGACTGCTGTCTTCCTTCAGCTTGTCTATGACAGATCTTTCAAAATCCTGTGAGAACCTGTCAGCAGTTATGCTTTATAATCCAGGGTGAGTATATTTCAAAATGTGGCTGTTAATATTCCAACCATTCTTCGTTTTAGTGGTTTGAATGTTCCAAATGTCAGTAATGGACAATATTTTGTTCTCAGGTTATGCTTGTTAAATAATGGGCTTCTGAATGAAGCCAGAACTTTTCAGAGATGTTATTTCAACTAGTCCATGCTAGAAAATGGGGTGAAGGGGCACTGATAGGCAGTTGTATTACCCAGAGTGCGTTGTAGCCAAGGCAGTTCAGCACAATAATGACATGGCGAATTTTACATTTATACTTTCTTTAGAATTAACAACTTTTCCTTAGAAAAATGCATTTTAAACTGAAAATACAGAAGTTTTTTGAGTTTGTATAATACCAATACAAGCATAAAAAGGCTGGGAAATTAATGTCTTATGTTCTCACTTATATACCTCTTAGTATGCGGCCAAGTTAGAGTGTGGAAAACAGTTTTATTATACAGTTACAGTGACACAGACTGCTTGTTGCAGAGAGGCTGTTTTTAACATTTTCACCAGTGTTCTTAAAGTGATTTACAGAGAATTGATGGTGCTTTGTTATAATTTTTTGTTTTCAATAGCTAGTGCCTGTGTTTTGAATTGAGTATTAGATGAGGCACTTTAACCACCTATGGGCTTTTGAAAAATTGGCTGTAAATTGAATTATAACCTTGGATAGTGCAGCTTTATTCCCATGTTTTACTGTGGAGTTGCTCTTTATCCATTAGAATTTAGGAAGATTGCACAAATAATAACTTCAAGTTAAACAATGTCTTAAATACAGTGAGTATGTGTAATAGTGCTGCAAATGTGACTTGCTCTTTTGCTGCTGAGCTACCTATAGAGATCTCAAAATGGTGAGCTAGTTGCTGATTTATTACATCTGTTCTTCAGAGAGAGATGAGAAGAGCAAAAAATTATACGTGTATTTTTCTATTTCTTTACCTTTTCAAAGAGTTCTATCTAAAAACTTGTGACAGTTTCTAGTATTATATTTTCTGTGTTCCTGGCTGCTGTTTGTTACCTCTGGTTATTGATCAACTACCGTGGGCTTTTCCTTGACTAATAATGTTACTCTGCTACAATACTGTTATAAATAATTACATTATACTGCACAGTATGGACTTGGACTTTGCAGTCAGCACAGAGTAGGACAGATTGTTACAGCATTGCCTCAGTTCTAGTCTTTCAGAATTGCAGCAAAATACAATGGCATGGGCAAGGCCCAATTGAAAGTGGGCTTAAGAACTATTTTCCTGTCCAAGGAGTTCTTACTCTTCAGATAATGCCAAATTATATCTTACAGAGAAGGATTTTTCCAATAACATTTATCTGGGGGGAAAAAAAGAAAAGAGAGAGTCTGGAGAGTTACTTAATTGTCTCTGATGGAATAGACTGCAGCAAATTCTTCTTTTTCCCTGATAAGTATAGTGGACTATAGCTTCTTTTTCCCTTATCAGTTCTTCATACATCTTGCTTTGCTTTCCTGGAAATTGAACAGTATGAATAATAAAATGAAATTATCAGTGTGTGCAGCATTTTTTACAAACCCTGCCATTTTTCCCATGTAACACTTCTTTTAACTTTTATTTTGTATTCTTGGCTGTGATTACGAGAGCACGGTTGCTGTTGAAATTGGGGATCAGATTAGAAGCAATACTCTTCATATTCCTGAACACTTCATGCCTGGGTTTTATTAGACTATAAACTACAAGCAGAGGGTTAATTATTGATATTTTCCTGCTAGCCTGCATTCAATTAATCTTTGTGAAGTGGCTTGCATGAATAGGTACTTTGTCCTGCATAATTTGTAAACACAAGAAAGGATTATGCTTAAGGCTCACATTAAAGCAGGAACACAGGTCTGCATGACTGTCACTTGTTTGTGAGCAGTAAATCTCAGGTTGATCCATAGACCCTGTACAGATCACTCTACATATGTTTTTCTAAATGAGGAAGCTCATGAATTGTAGCATAGAATCTTTTGGGTTGGAAGGACCTTTAAAGGTCATCTAGTCCAACCCCCCTGCAATGAGTAGGGACATCCTCAACTACATCAGGTAGCTCAGAGCCTTGTCCCCATCTTTCTTACAGGCCCCCTTTAGGCATTAGAAGGCTGTTCTAAGGTCTCTCTGGAGCCTTCTGTTTTCCAGGGTGAACAAGCCCAACTCTCTCAGCCTGTCTTTATAGGAGAGGTAGTCCAGTCCTCTGAGCATCTTCATAGCTCTTCTCTGGACTTGTCTCAACAGGTCTACATCCTTCTTATGATGGGGGCCCCAGAGCTAGACACAATACTGCAGGTAGGGTCTCATGAGAGCAGAGTAGAGGGGTAGAATCACTTTCCTTGACTTGCTGGTCATGCTTCTTTTGATGTGTTATGTTAAGCTTCTCATCAACCAATAACCCCATCTTTTTATCCACCAGTACCCCCAAGTCTTTAGAGGTGAGGGGATGCTCTCAAGCCCTTCATCCCTGGCCTGTATTGATACCAGGGGTTGCCTGGACCCAGGTGCAGGACTTTGCACTTGGCCTTGTTGAGCCTCGTGAGGTTTATATGGTCCCATTTCTCAAGCTTGCCCAGGTCCCTTTGGACAGCATCCTGTCCCTCAGGTGGGTCAACCGCACCACTCAGCTTGGTGTCATCTGCAAACTTGCTAAGGGTGCACTTAATCCCATTTTCTATGTCATTGATGAAGATATTAAACAGTACTGTTCCCAGTGGTTACATATTCATAATCTAAACCTTCGCCCTTATCTTCAGAAGCTTTAACTATGTTTAAAACAATAGATGCCATACCTAATAATCCACATTGCCCACACAGTGCAGAGGCAGGTGTCATTCTTAGATCAGTGATTTGCAAAACCCACCCCAAACACCAGAAACCACAAAACAAACCAAACCCCAGCAAGCCTCAAATATGACTGGTTTTAACTGCTTTTTACAGTTGCTGCAAAAAGAAGGTAGGCTCTGCTGTGTGCACTGCAGTTTAGCTGAGCCCAGGTCTTTCAACCTAGTAAAAGAAAGTACCTTCCATAATTGATGCATCTTTATGGACAGCAATTTGGCAACAGCAGCTTTTCAGCTTACACTGGAGTTTCGTGGCACTTTAAAATTTATTTATGTTGATGCTAATACTGTTTTCTGTCCATCTCCTCCTTTGTTTTCTGTCCATCTCCAGCACAGGGGGGGTTCTGATCATATGGTGAGCTCATCCCAAGTAGACAATTCTGCAGAAAGTGTTACTTTAAGGAGAGCAAGTGGCTGGAGTAAATGCAAGGTAAAGAAAAGAATACGTTTTGAATACAGCAGACCCCAAGCATATAGGCTTTAGTAATAATTCAAAGCCAATGGCATTGTATTCATAAAGAGTTAGATGGCTTGCAGAAAGCTTGAGCTCTGTACTTCCAGCTAGGAATGTTCCTTAGCAAGTCCAGTGCTGCAGCGGTTTTTCTTCCGAGTGGTGACTGTGTTCAGGCTGGGTAGAACATTCAATAAATCTGATCTCTGGGTATCAAAGGCAGGATGATTGTAACCCAGGTGTTAGATGTGGGCGAGCATCTTGCTTCCTGGAGAGATGCAGACGGAGAGGAATATCCTATAGTAAATTTGGTTTGGATTTTTTATGTTTTAGACATGAACAATGTAGGACGTGGTCCTTTGGTATGATCCGTTATTACTATAGATTGTACTATCATTTTCTCATAACGTAAGTGCATACAGCCCACCAGCAGTGTAGATTTAGATTCTGTTGCTCTCTCGCTGGGATTTTTTTGTGCAGCTTCCATAGCTGACAATCCTTCTGCCTGGTATTAATTTAACACTTTCCAGACCACCTTTTTTTCCAGTTTCAGTATTGATAACCTCAAGACTTGTAGCTGAATTTGCGATTTCTGTAGGTTGCAATAAGCAGCTTGAAAGATCTAATATTTTTAGCAGTCAATGGTAGAAAAGCCTGTGGGATATTAACTTCAGCTGTTTTGAAAGCAGATAAATGATGGATCTTGCTTACTATATCTATTTTTCCCATATGAAAATTAGTGTTACCTTTAACTGTGTTTTCAGATGGGCGGTCTTTGTGTGTGGGGTGGATGTGTGTGGTTTTTGTTTGGCTGTTGATTTCCCATATGTGGAGATAGTTGCATAAATTTTTGGCTTAACATGCAAAATTCTTTGTTTTGCTTGTTCCCAGTCTTTGTCTTTAATCTGGTGTCATGCAACAGTGATTCAGATAATAAGCTTTGGATAAAATAGAATTTTGCACATAGATTTATGCTGAAGATTTCATTTGTGGACCTTTTGTAAGCTACATTATACTATAACTCTAAAACCACTCATGAGAAACCTTGGTTTTGTCGTGGATTTAGCATGGGGGATTTTGTTTTGTTTTTTAATTAATCTCATAAATTGTGCTACTGGATGGCATTGTAACATCTTTGTAGTCCTGCCAGTACTCAGTCTTTCCTAACAGATGTAGTACCAGATCGCACTTTTGTGCTGTGTATATTATGCTACTGTAGTACTGTGCTAGTAGAACTGACTTCCTTTCTCTGCAGCTTATCTACACTGCTCTTATCACTAGATATGCCACGTTTTCCAGGAAAATGGTGTCTTTTTTAATTCAACACTGATCCGATTAAGTTCCTTTGTGGCAAATCTACAAAAGAAGAAAGAGTGGATTCTAGTCTTTAATATCTGTGTGTTTCTTTCTTTTTAATTTCAAGCATATACTTTTTTCTATTCACAGTAGTGCTCACATTAATAACAGGAGTAGAGGTTGTGTGAAAAAGATTTTTATTACAGATAGACTTAACTGGAAAACATCAGTCTTGCATCTGTGCTTTGTAAAACTGGGAGTGATTTGCTATAGCCAGTGATTTTTTGGTGATGCTGAGATTTATTTTATTTAGACTGGCTTCTTAACCCCATATTCTCACCTGTCCTCAAAGAACCTTGACCCCATAACCAGTTTGAAGCAGATATTGCAGAGGTAGTGGTCTCAAAAGTGGAGAATTCCTAAATACATTGAGAAAATAGGCAGCCAGCTAAAGATGACAGGCATCATTCTTAGCCTTGCAGAAATAAAGGCAGCAGTGTGAGTGCCTTAGAGAGGAGAGAGACTGTGAATATTGTCATGGTAGGAGAGCCTTCAGTGAAGCTGAGACCTTCTTAGGCACCACTGAATCTACATGACAGTAAAACACCTGGCTGCATTAGCCCTTCTCTTCATAGGAGTATTAACTTGTCTAAAATGTATTAAATGTGCATTTTTAAAATAGCAAGGTAGTGTTTGGAAGCTGTTGCTTGGGGTGTTGCTGATGATCCATATTTGGCTTTGTGAAGTAGCCATTTTCACTGAAGAAAGAACCACTTTTTCATAGTTCATTCCTCTTTCCTGAACAACCTTTTGAGAACCACCAAGATTCGTTTCAGTGTCAAGTGAAAGTGATTGTAATGATACCACTGTTTAAGGTATTACAGACATTTCCTTAAAGAGAAAAGCATGGAGTTTTACCACTGGCCTGTTTTTTATGTCAGACTGATTGCTGTGATGGCTCATTTTCCTTGTATCAGATCTCAAGCCAAAAGCTCATTACCATTTTTATGCTTATATAAAATATGTTTGCCAAATTGTGTTTTATAGGACAGTCAAAATATCAGAAGGGTTTTGCTCTGGGTTTTGCACGTTACGCTAGCCAGTATGAAACATTTTACTTCATTATGGGTTAACCAACCATGGGAAATCTTGTAAATCATCTTTGCCAACTGCGTAGGCAAAGATGGTCTGCATCTGACAGTGCCCAGTGGACATCTGCATTTCCACAGAACAGAGCTATATTCCCCATGGTCTCTATTATTTTGGACAGAAGTAATGATGAATATAGTGGCATTTGTCAGCCAAGCCCTAGGTAAGAAGTGATAATGAACAGCTTTGAATTCCAGAGGCAGACCACAGCCAAAGCGAGAGCTTTTGAGGTATAGCTTAAAAAAAAAAGAGGAAGGGGGGAACGAACCAAAGCTCTTGGTAACCATTAAATTAAGCTTTTGCTTTCTGAAGTTCCTTTAAGATTGCTTTTTGTTCTCTTTCAACACTGTGGATTTTGCATTGCTGCTGCAGAAATTGTGATCATATTAACAATACAAGGTTGTTGCCGTGTCTCCTTGGGCTGTAATGTTGAGATAGTACCTGTCCTAGCCATTGTCTTAATGAAAATATGAAGGGACTCCTGGTGAAACATTTATGTGAAAACTCTGAATGTCTGGAGTTGTGTATAAAAATCTACATTTGCTTATCTCTTAGGAATTGTAGAAAGCATTTTTTTAAAATGAATTTGTGAGAAATAGGCAAAAATGGAATTAGTTAAACTAGTTTTTCTCCAGAATTGCAGTGGTTAGAAAGATGCTTCTAGAGCATGTAGGAATCAAAGCTCATTTAAATTGCTTTATAAATGTTAGATTATTGGTGTAATTTTGCATGTTTCCAAGGGCAGTTCCTCTTTGTTGTATGTGTGTGTATGATTTTAGAAAAAAATATTAAAAATACCTTATATTTAAAAAACCTGCCTACGTGATTGTGGCCATGACAGCTTAAACTGCAGTTCTTCATACTTGAGGTTGAATTTTGGTGCAGTCTTGCACTTTTTCAGTGTGCATGGGCTGTCTCACCAAGCTGCAAACTCCTTAAGGTGTAGAAGACCTGAAATAACTGGTTATTTATGCATTTGGTTGAATATTTCAGTCCATATACAGGTTCTCTATGCTTTTTCAATCTTTATTTTGAAAAACTTCCTTAAAAAACCCCATAAATATTTCAAAGGAAATGAAAGTAAGAGAAGGACTTCTGTACAACTGTAATAAGCTGATATTAAAAATGACATAAAATACTCTTACATAATTAATCAGAACCTTATCAAACTAAATACATTAAAATCTCCAATTACTTTCGAGAAATGATTTGAACTGTGTTCTGTGCTTGAATGTTCTGTTTCGCAGGAATGTTGCCCTGATTACACCATGGTAATGTTTGGGTCTTTTTCTTGGGAGAAAAAGGAAGAACAACTACAAGCATTCCCTAGCATAACTTTATACCTCTGTCCCTTCTCAGAAGTGGCCAAGTTAATAAACCATAGGATGATGGGCATTGGTTTAACCATTACTGGCATTTCAAAAGCATGTTAAGAAAGAATAGTTATTTAAATTTTACTTGTGAGCTATAATGTGATGAATGTTCTATGGAACTAACAGATTTAACCTCTAATAATACAAACTGTTGTTGACTTTTAAATATTCTGTACTGATAAGATGTTCTTTCTATCAGTTCCTTTCTTAATTGATCGCTCTGTTTTCCCCTGCCTCCAATGGCAGTCTTTTTCCTGTAAAAGGACCGATCTGTCTAAGGTAGAGAAATTCAATTTCTATGTATTGATTGCTATGCCTGCATGTAGTTAACTTGCAGAGGCTATGCTAATCTTTTCTCTGTCTTGTTTAACTTCTTAAATATTTCCCTCTGCCCCCCCCCCCGAAATTCATTTACTTTTTGTTTCTACTTGTGTCAGCATGATACCTAATTTGTAACCCTAATGAAGGAGATATGTTCTGTTCTTGTGGAAAGTAGTTTTATGAAACTTTTGATTTGTACCACTGTTAAAAACAGACACTGAAATGCATCGTATCTTCCCGGGTTTTGGGATGTTCAGGAAATAATAACCTTTTAACTGTGTTCTTTATTTGTTTTTAAATCAGGCTAGAATTTGAGAGACAACAACGGGAGGAGCTTGAAAAATTAGAAAGTAAAAGGTAACATTATTCTCTGTGGTCTTTACGTGTGTGTGTGTGCATGTATACACATTATAGACTCATTTGAATCATTAATTTGGAATCACGGTGTTACTCAGCAGGCAGAGGATCAAATAGTTTTATTTTGGTTTGTTATCTATGGAGATTTTGGTTTTATTTTCTTGAACTGTCCATTTTTGTTGATTAGTTAAAGATAGACAAGCTGAACTGTAGCTAACTGTGACCTTTAGCAAAGAAAATAACAAACACAAAGGTATGAGGAGGATGGGATATACAAATGTAATATATTACTCTCACTCTTAATTTTCATGATGTTATTTTAAAGGATAGAATCATAGAATGGTTTGGGTTGAAAGGACCTTAAGATCATCTAGTTCCAACCCCCTGCCATGGGCATGGGAAGCTCACACTAGACCAGGTTGCTCAAGGCCCTGTCCAACTTGAACACTTCCAGGGATGGGGCATTCACAGCCTCTTTGGGCAGCCTGTTCCAGAGCCTCACTGCTCTCACAGTAAAAAATTTCTTCCTTGTGTCTAAGCTAAATCTCCCCTGTTCAAGCTTGAACCTGTTGTCCCTTGTCCTATCACTACAGTCCCTGATGAAAAGTCCCTCTCATAGATCTCAGGATGGCAAATTACATTCTTTATTCATATCTTTTTTATGGTTTAGTTGCCTTTGGTTTGAATCTTGATTGGAAACGTTCATGTTATAAACTCTGCTTCTCTTAAATAAAATCCTGGTGCTGGCACTGGTATACCAGTCATACTCATCAGAATGTTATTTCGAAATCAGTTTGAAGTACAAAGAAGGTATTGTTGTCAGCAGGCAAACTGAGCTGACTGTTCTGGCTCATCATGCCTCCTAAGTTTTCAGAAGTAATAGCTCTCACCTTGTTGCAGATCACAGCATTGATTAGATTCATAAGCCAAAAGACACTTTCTGCCATCTCTGCTTTAGACTGTTTGCTCCATTTTGAAAGAGCTTTTATGTAGCTGGACTAAGTAAACTCAGAAAACCCCTGAAACTCTGAAGCATTAGAAGATATTATTCAGAAAATGATGCAACAGAATCACTGATGTTTATCCTCTTTGTTACATTTACAGGCCTTGAATTCAGATTGTGCTGAAGTTGTTTTGCTTGCTTTAATTTATCTGACTTTTCGCTTCTCAAAACAACCAACCGACTTGCAGGTTGTCTCTACATGTATTCAGGCGATTCTATTACAGGGATAATAGTGACTTTCGTGGCTCAGTCTGTCCTCATTTGGAATGCACTAGAACCTTTGAAAGAGAGATTGTGCAGGGTATCATAGTTTTATCTTTCAAATACATCCGTTCCTAATCTTATAATTCTGTTTATCAATAATTCAGTTGAGTTCATCTAAAGCAAAGATGTTGTTTTATTTCATTGTTGGCTTGAATTTGGTGAAGCAAATTTCTCATCAAGTCCTTCTATACAAGTTTGTTTATATGAGAGTATATTTATATGTAAAAATACATATTTTTCCTCTTCACTGTATGCATGGATGTGTTCTATGAATATTTTTATTGGATTTGCCAGAATTAGTACAGTCTAATTTTCTACCAACATTGGTGCTATATAACATGTCTTCTTTTAACTTCATATATCCACAACTTCTAGTATTGAAATAGACTAAATGAATCTTTTTACCATTTGTCTCATGCATTGAGTCACTTCCAAGCAATGTAAGATCTTAACATGTAACAAAACATCATTTGTCTCCAAATTGGAGAGACATCAATTTGATGGATGGACCACACAGTGGATAAAGAACTGATGGGATGGCCGCGTGCAAAGAGTTGTGGTAAACATCTCAATGTCCAGTTGGAAAACAGTAATGAGTGCATCGTTTGGTGCTGGGATTGGTGTTGGGACCTGTCTTATTCAGCATCTTTGTTGACGACATGAACAGTGGGATTGATGCAGCCTCAGCAGGTTTGCCGACGACACCAAGCTGTGTGGCTCGGTTGATACGCTGGAGGGAAGGGATGCCATCCAGAGGGACCTGGACACACTTGTGAGGTGGGCTGATGCCAACCTCATGAAGTTTAACCAAGCCAAGTGCAAGGTCCTACAGCTGGATCAGGGCAATCCCAGGCACAGCTACAGGTTGGGCATATAAGAGATTCAGAGCAGCCCTGCAGAGAAGGACTTGGGGGTGGTGGTTGATGAGAAGCTTGACATGAGCCGGCTTCAGTGTGTGCTTGCAGCCCAGAAACCAACCGTATCCTGGGCTGCATCAAAAGAAGCGTGACCAGCAGGTCAAAGGAGGTGATCCTGCCCCTCTACTCTGCTCTTGTGAGGCCTCACTTGGAGTATTGTGTCCAGTTCTGGTGTCCTCAACATAAAAAGGACATGGAGCTGCTGGAGTAAGTCCAGAGGAGGCCACGAGGATGGTAAGAGGCCTGGAGCACCTCCCTTATGAAGACAGGCTGAGGAAGAGAAGCTGCGAGAAGACCTCATAGCAGCCTTCCAATATCTG